>NW_027266614.1:0-72859 GCF_046630445.1 Rutidosis leptorrhynchoides
ATTTAGGTAGGAATAGGATATACTTCACGAAATTATTTTATAAGTAGTCTGTGTCATTTTTCTTTTTTTATTTATTTAAGCTTTTGAACTTAACCTCCATTTGTGTATATATATAGTCCCTAATAATTAAACATTTAAGATGAACAAGATTGTTAATAATGAATGTTTAATCGACCGTGTGATGCAACCTTGGTTACACAAAACAAAAACAAAGATAATCGATCGGTTACATATACTGATCGATGATCGATGACACGTGATTCAATGTTGAGAGATACTACTATATCCAAACGTACGTGTTACCTCATTGTCGTCACCTCCACCATAAATCCCAACAAACATATACTATTCTCGTACCTGATCATCAACATCAAGCCGCCAGAAACCATTTGCAAAACATGAATATACAATTACAGTGTTAGAGGGTACGTGAATATTAATGATGTATGGTAATTTTAATATCTTACAAACAATTACTAATCTTTTTGTAGACTGGAAGTCAAGTCACGAGAGCTTTTCTTTTCTTTTGACAATATTAAATGTTGTATTTCAGATTTAATAGTATTTTTTTTTGTAGATTAGACTATTATCCAACTGTATTATTTTGTGTTGATTTAATAATAGTAAAATAGTAGCTGATCAACATCTCATGTCAATACCAGCAAGCTGCAAGTAGGCGATCAGTAGGAATATTAACTAAAATTTTCTTTTATCAAGACTCAACGACACAACGGATTTAGGTAATTCGTGTTGGCAAGTTAAATCTATTTCGTTAGGATTAGGTGATTTCAGTTTTTTCTTTCAAGAGTTTATCTAACTGCTAAAGAGGCCTTAATAGAGTCAAGCGGATTAAATTCCTACTGACGTTGCCAGGCAAACATATTTTGATTTCAAATTGAAGCCGAGAACAGAAATTCGGTTACGTCAAAAGTTAATCAAGACTAGATGAACTTCCAAATGCAAACTCGTTCGATCCGCAAGTTTTCATGAATCGGTTTTGCGAGCTGAATCGACTCCTGATGCTTAAACATGATTAAACTGACAACTTAGACTTTTAAGAAAATATTAAGAATCACATTTCCACCCGAAACGTAATCTTTAAAGTGATTGTGGTGGTTGATGCACAAATGTTCTCGCCTTCTCGGCTATAAAATCATTGGCGATGCGAGAAATTTACTCCGAAATCACGAAACTAATATTTGACCCCCGCATCACCATCATCCATGAACTATTTTTTTTTTCTTAAAGAAATCCGTGAACTTTAACTTATCTTAATTCTTCTTCTTCTTCTTCTTTTTAAATTCTCATCTTAAATCCTTTTCTATTTTAATAGAACTTATCTAAATATAGTGGATATTTTTTCCTTTGTATGGTATGAATTTATATTATGGCAATTCATTATTATCGTTACATATTTAGGTATTTTTTGGTAGGTCTTATCGGTTTGGGCATGAGTAACGTTTAAGATATCAACTACTTCAATCTGCAAGAATCACACGATACTCACACGATAACATTAAAAAAATTGTCATCATAAATAGAATCTATGCTTACAAATATTAAATTTCATTAACATACATGCATATAGACTCACAAACTTGTAACTCCAATAATAGATCACTTATTGAATGGGAAATATTTAACATCATTAATTAATATCTGATCCAAAACATCATTAAGTGACAAGAGACCGGGCTCAAGGTTAGATAGAAGATAGGCTATTTTTTTTTTTGGTTGAAAAAAGCTGTTACAGAGGAAGAGTCTTTATGGGCCTAATTCAAACTCAAAAAGCTAGCTTAGTGAGTGAATGATTGTCGATACTTATAAGACACATTAAATATCGATGCCTCACCAATGTGGGTATATTAACACGCCTCTGCACATCCAGGGTCTATCGCCGACACAGCTGGAACGTGGAGTTAAGGCGGCACACGGCCATCACGCGCAGCACAGCTGGGATCCCAACACCAGGAACGGACCGAGTTCTGATACAATGTAACTCCAACTCAAAAAGCTTTGTGACATTACTTTTTTACCATAAAAGAGTTAAATCAAATAAATCTGTATTATGAATATGCATAACAATGTATCAAAATCGATAAGTCATTTTATTACAATACTCCAATCTCCCTTTCACACTTAATACTCTATAAAAATTGCTCTAAAATATCACAATTCACAATTCAATTGGCCTTAAACACACACACACAACTTAATCACTAATTTGCTCTTCTTTAATCACCGGTCAATTTCATTATGGCTGGACCAAACTCTTCACTACTCGTACTTTCCTTGGTGCTCACAGCAACTCTCCTGATCACCCAATCCGACGCTTTATTTTGTACCGAAATCATGTCACGTCTATCGCCGTGTTTAGATTACATTATTAATGGTGGTTCTCTAGTTTCTGTTACTCCAGAATGCTGTAAAGGGGCAAAGAACGTTCTAGGTTTGGACGAGACGAAATCTTATCGCCAAAAAAGTTGCGGCTGCTTGAAAGGGATATTCTCTAGCTTTCAAGGGGCTAAGGTTTCTAATGCTGCTGAAATTCCCAAGTGTGGATTCAAGTCTCCTTTCGAGATTAGCATGGGAACTGATTGCACTAAGTAAGTATTCAATGGACTAAATTAAATCAATTCGTTTAAACAAAATCGATGCTTAAACCGACTAAATGATCAATTGTATTGTATTCATAGAACTCTATTTGTTGCTATGTTCTCTTTAACAACATTGCTTGACCATTGTCTAGCCGGTTTTGCCCTATGAACTGCTCGGTTTTTCCAATTCAGTCGATTTATACGGGCCCATCCTAAATATCCATCTACATGATCATATATTGATGTTTCTAACTAGTATGATATTTTTTCCTTTGCAGGGTCATGTGATCAGGATGATATTGAGGGGCAAAGATGATTTGATAAAGAATAAGTATTTCAGTTAAATAAGATTGATCTGTTTATCTTGTAATAAAAGTTAGCAAAATTATTGTTAAAAATGATATGGTTTTCTTATTTCTCATTTCTCAAGACGTGTTCTAATGTTCTACAGTATGTAGTTAAGAATACGCAGTACCAAAAAAAATGAACGTCAACTAATAGATCCATTTCACATGTAGATCCCGTCTGTTAATAAATGCTGATGCGGCACTAACGGAACCGTGACTTTGTCAACGAGTTTATGTCTTTTCTTTCCCATTCCACTTCTGCTCTGGCTATCAATGTTAACGGGCATCCAAGTAGAGCAAACATAGGCAACTTTTAACGGAGTTGAGAAATAAGGATCAAATATCCGTCAATATGATAACGCGAGGGGACAAACGGCCAAATAAACAATCATTAAGGCTTGTTGAGTTTAATATTTAAAATGTGAGGGACCAAAATTGGATTATATAGTTTGGTTTGGCGCGTCTTTTATGAATGACATCATCATGGGCAAAGGTTAAAATAAATCTGCCTGAATGATGAGCTCATTCTGATATATAGCAGCAGTATCTGTACGATAGTCAATACTAAATGGAAAAAACTTGCCTGTCGTAGTGGGGAACTTTCTCCACCGCTGGTCAATAGGATCATGACATTAAGATATAAAAAGTTATGGTTAATTTTAACACTTGCAATAAATATAGGGATCTGTTTAGTATTTCAAAAACATCAGAGATTCAACTGATAGACACCTAAAACCACCATCGTGTTTGTGCTGACCACCATGACAGCACCATCACCAAACAATATCGAGTCACAACCGATCTATTTCCCCATGAATTCATAATGAACTTGCATCAATTTTTAATTATTAGCTTAGTTTTAATGATAAAATATGTTTAATTAATTGTGGAGTCAAACTCACCAACTGGTTCCGCCACCATTATAATTATCAAACCACCACCACCTTTCCCTGATCCGCCTCGCAGCGTCGATCTATGAGCACTCAAATTTGCCCTCACCACCATCCATGCGCTGCTCAAAAATCTTTTGTTCGCCATTAAATATCATCTCTTAAACCACGATGATGAGTGAAGATGACGAAGAAATAATTAACACGTTATGATGGTGGTTTTATTAGGTGTCACATGTTATGTCCCGATATTTTTAATTCGTAAAACAGTATTTATATTTGTCTTAAATGTTAAAATAAATATTTTGAATTATATTTTTCTACTTTGGTTACACTTGTCATGATCCTATTAGCTCGCAGTCGATAAAGTTCTCTCCTGCAACGGTAGACAAGTTTTTTCCATACTAAATTAGAAGTTTAGAACTCTACTCCATTATCTGACTTTGTTGATTCGTCTGCTGATCGCTTTTTTAGTCATTGTTATTGTTAAATAATTTGTCATTGTTAAATATATCTATCTAACACTCTAATTAATGATTTATTAAGGTTGACATTAGTAATCCATCCCCTCCATTGTGAAGTATTTTGGTCAAACACACGAATTGGAATTCAAAATTCAAGGGGATAAACACATACAAAAGAAACAAGTTTATGTTGATTTTCATCACGAAGTCGTTGTTGAATAGCTCCTGAAAATCCTTATATACGGCATAACTAACTACCAGGTAATTACTCCTATTTGCTAAGAATAGGAAGCCATGTCGTGTGCTCTCAAACCAGCAAGATGACAACTGGTTTTGTCTTGTCACTTACCTTGTTTTGCTATGTCTCCTTGCTGTTTCCCAGTTTAGTAATATCTGCTGTTCTGGGGAACTCCATTAATACAACTCATCCACTCAAAGATGGAAACACTTTGGCCTCACCAGATTCCACTTTTCAACTTGGATTCTTTAGTCCTACTGGCTTTCCCACGCGAAGGTACTTAGGATTGTGGTACACGCAGTCGCCTGACACCATTCCATGGATTGCCAACAGAAAACTTCCATTAAACAGCTCACAAGGTGTTCTACAAATGTCCTCTGAGGGAATTCTTCATCTTGTGGATGAAAATGGGACCTTTGTTTGGTCGTCCAACGTGTCAGGACGAGCTGTGAGTAATCCGATCGCGCAGCTTTTGAATTCGGGGAATTTCGTTCTTAAAGATAAAAATGACGACAACCCGGATAACTACTTGTGGCAGAGCTTTGATTATCCTGGAGATACTCTAATACCAGGCATGAAAATTGGAGTTAATAAAAAAACAGGCCATGATACTTTCTTTACAGCATAAAGAGTACGGATGATCCATCTATAGGTGAATATACCTTTGGATTTGATATTTCCACTCTTCCTCAGTTGGTTGTGAAGTTGAATTCCAGTGTTAGGTGGCGCACTGGTCCCTGGAATGCTTACCTCTTCACTGGCTTTCCCGAGTTTTTATCAAAGGTTTCATTTGACTTTCAATATGTTTCGAATGATGAAGAAGTATACCTTATTGCCAACCCTGTTAACAACTCCACCATTTCAAAAAAAAATCTCCTTTCCCAAGGAACTGCAACGCTTTTCACCTGGACTGGCTCTTGGACGGAAAACGTTGGAAGCGAAACCGATGCTTGCGATTTTTATGGAACTTGTGGCACATATGGTTTGTGCAAAAACGACAATTCGCAGTTGTGCAGTTGTTTGAATGGATTTAAACCTAGAAATGAACTACAATGGGAGCTTGGTAATGGCACATCTGGGTGTGTTCGAAAGACTCGGCTGAATTGTGCCGGTGACAGATTTCAGAAGGTGTCCAAGGTAAAGGCTCCGGATACAGTGAAATTCTGGTCTAGTAACAGCACGAATCTTGAGGAGTGTAGAAAACTCTGTTTGCAGAACTGTTCGTGCATGGCTTACTAAAATTTGGATGTAAGGGGAAAGGGAAGTGGTTGCCTTCAATGGTTTGTGGACCTGATCGATATTAGGACCTTCCCTGAAACAGGCCAAGATTTTTTCGTGAGAATTGCTGCGTCTGATATCGGTAAGAACTTCAACATCCGTAGATATTCAGACAACAACTCATTATACTAGAATCAAATATTGTACTTCAGTTTCATTGAGTGTGATGAGTAAAGATAGACTTTTTTCCCTATTGTTTTGGTTCTTTCTTATCCAAATGGATTCATACTGTTATTTTTTATCTACAGAAGCAACTAATGATGGGAATTCTAATACAAGACTGTGAATAATACTCGGATTTTCGTTATCTGTGGCTCTGTTGATGATTGCTGTAGTTGTGTTTTCTTGGAGAAATAAATGTTTCAGTATGGTACATCTTAGCTTTTTCCATGATTTTCATTTTATTTTTTATGGAAAGTTTCCAAAGTTCACGAAACTTTGAGAAGAACTATAAACAATGAGTGACCATTTCACTGAAAACCCACCTTATATAATTGTCCTGGCAGTATTTAACAAAACCAGTCCGACTGATGGAAACAATTATGATCTAGAATTGCCATTATTTGACCTGGCCACACTTTCTTGTGCAACAAATGGATTTTCCTATGAGAACAAACTTGGAGAAGCAGGTTTTGGACCTGTCTATTAGGTAACATTCTGATCTAACTTCTTTTATCCAAATAAATATGGCTTAAAGTTCGTCATGTGAACCTTTTGTTATCCATTTAATAGGGTATCTTAAAGGATGCGCAAGAAATAGCTGTGAAGAGGCTATCGACAGAATCTAAACAAGGACTCGATGAATTCAAGAATGAAGTTTCACACATCGCAAAGCTTCAACACCGGAACTTGGTAAAGCTTCTAGGATGCTGCATTTATGGCACTGAAAAAATGTTGGTTTACGAATTTATGCCTAACAAAAGCCTCAACTTTTTCCTTTTTGGTAAGATCTTCTGCTAAATTTCTAACGTATTTGAAGAAATTTTTCGACTGAGATTTGGTGAATGAAAATTTGAGCAGATGAAGTGCGATGCATGCCTTTAAAATGGCCTCAACGCTATCACATCATCAATGGGATTGCTAGAGGGATTCTTTACCTTCATCAAGATTCTAGGCTTAAAATCATACATAGGGACCTTAAAGCTGAGAATATTCTATTAGATCTTCAAATGAACCCGAAAATATCGGATTTTGGTCTTGCCAGAAGCTTTGAAGAAATGGAAACTAAAGCAGCAACGAAAAAAGTGATAGGAACCTAGTAAGTACATTAAATATTGCTCCTGAACAAAAGTTAGCTTATATAGTACATTTATAAATAGTTAAAAATTGGGTTTAACATATAATGATTGCTCGCAGCAGTTACATGTCTCCCGAGTATGTTCTTGATGGGGTTTACTCAGTCAAATCTGATGTGTTCAGCTATGGAGTTTTGGTGTTAGAGATTGTGAGTGGGAGAAGAAACAGAGGGTTCTATCATCCTGATCACTATTATAATCTTCTAGGCCATGTAAGTAATTGACTTTTTTTTTTTTCTCTTAATAGAATTTTTTTGATCGTCAAAAGCTAATGTGGAGTTTTAGTTACCCAGGCATGGAGACTAGCTTGTGAAGGAAGGCAACTTGAACTGGTTTCCGAATCAATCAAGGACACATGCAATTTAAGTGAAGTGTTTCGGTCTATCCATATAGGTCTATTATGCGTCCAGCGAAGTCCTCTTGATCGGCCAACAATGGCGGAAGTAGTTTTGATGATGGGGACTGAACGCCGATTGCCCCAACCGACACTTCCAGGTTTTTTCTTGGAAAGGGATTTGGTAGAAACTACTACTAGTTCTTCAACGTCAAATAGCAAGAAAACATTTGCACGACATGAATATACAATTACAGTGTTAGAGCGTAGGTGAAGGAGTAAAATTAGGCATTGTATAGTATGGTATTGTTGTTTGTTAATATGATGATAGCACACAGACAATTAACGCTTTTGTAGATTGGAAGTCAGAGTTTTGAAAATTTCTTGTAATTCAGATTAAGGACTAAATATCAGTCAATATGATAATGTGAAGAAAAAACGCCCAAATAGATAAACATTAAGGTTTGTTGAGTTTAATATTTCAAACGTAAGGAACCAAGTATATAGTTTGGCCCTTCTTCTAATGACTTCATATTGGAACTATACTCCAGTATTTGCGATTGTCGTGATTCGTCGGCTGATGGCTTTTACTCCATCTTTGGCCGCTCACCTCCATTATAATTCATCGTCATCATATATGTGACATCATACTGAACGATGAGCACTTGATAGCAGCATAACCTGTACGACAGTCCATACTATATTAGAACTAAGAACTACACTCCATTATTTGCGATTGTCGTGATTCGTTGGCTGATGGCTTTTTAGTCCATCTTTGGCCGCCCACCTCCATTTTTTGTCATGGTCGTCATATTTGTGACAGTCTAATAAATGACATCCCACAGTCAGGTGATTTTTCTTATAAGGTTGACATTAGCAATCCCGTCCGAAATGAAAAATCCAGGCCCTCCATAGTTTAAGAATTGAAATTCAAGATTCAAGGAAAAGAAAACATAAAAATACAAGTTTATATTGACGTTGATTTTCATCACAAAGACCTCATACTGAATAGCTCCTGAAAATTCCTTATATAAGATATAACATAACTATCAGGGTAATTATTTGCTAAAAATAGGAAGCCGTGTCTGCTCTCAAACTGGCATGATGAAAACAGGTTTATCCTTGTTTTGCTATGTCTTCTTGTTGTTACCCAGTTTAGTAATATGTGCTGTTCTGGGAAACTCCATTAATACAACTCATCCACTAAAAGATGGAAACACTTTGACCTCACCAGATTCCACTTTTCAACTTGGATTCTTTAGTCCTACTGGCTTTCCCACGCGAAGGTACTTAGGATTGTGGTACACGCAGTCGCCTGACACCATTCCATGGATTGCCAACAGAAAACTTCCATTAAACAGCTCACAAGGTGTTCTACAAATGTCCTCTGAGGGAATTCTTCATCTTGTGGATGAAAATGGGACCTTTGTTTGGTCGTCCAACGTGTCAGGACGAGCTGTGAGTAATCCGATCGTGCAGCTTTTGAATTCGGGGAATTTCGTTCTTAAAGATAAAAATGACGACAACCCGGATAACTACTTGTGGCAGAGCTTTGATTATCCTGGAGATACTCTAATACCAGGCATGAAAATTGGAGTTAATAAAAAAACAGGCCATGATACTTTCCTTACAGCCTGGAAGAGTACGGATGATCCATCTATAGGTGAATATACCTTTGGATTTGATATTTCCACTCTTCCTCAGTTGGTTGTGAAGTGGAATTCCAGTGTTAGGTGGCGCTCTGGTCCCTGGAATGGGTACCTCTTCACTGGCTTTCCCGAGTTTCTATCAAAGGTTTCATTTGATTTTCAATACCTGTCGCATGATGAAGAAGTATACCTTATTGCCAACCCTGTTAACAACTCCACCATTTCAAAAAATTTTCTCCTTCCTCAAGGAACTGCAACACTTTTCACCTGGACTGGCTCTTGGACGGAAAATGTTGGAAGCGAAACTGATGCTTGTGATTTTTATGGGAATTGTGGCACATATGGTTTGTGCAAAAACGACAATTCGCAGTTGTGCAGTTGTTTGAATGGATTTAAACCTAGAAATGAACAACAATGGGAGCTTGGCAATGGCACATCTGGGTGTGTTCGAAAGACTCGGCTGAATTGTGCTGATGACAGATTTCAGAAGGTGTCCAAGGTAAAGGCTCCGGATACAGTGAAATACTGGTCTAGTAACAGCACGAATCTCGAGGAGTGTAGAAAACTCTGTTTGAAGAACTGTTCGTGCAAGGCTTACTCAAATTTGGATGTAAGGGGAAAGGGAAGTGGTTGCCTTCAATGGTTTGTGGACCTGATCGATATTAGGACCTTCCTGAAACAGGCCAAGATTTTTTCGTGAGAATTGCTGCGTCTGATATCGGTAAGAACTTCAACATCCGTAGATATTCAGACAACAACTCATTATACTAGAATCAAATATTGTACTTCAGTTCCATTGAGTGTGATGGGTAAAGATAGAATTTTTTTTCCCATTGTTTTGGTTCTTTCTTTTCCAAATGGATTCATGCTGTTATTTTTTTATCTACAGAAGCAACTGCTGATGGGAATTCCAATACAAGACTGTGGACAATACTTGCAATTTCGTTATCCGTGGCTGTGTTGATGATTGCTGTAGTTGTGATTTCTTGGAGAAATAATTGTTTCAGTATGGCATATCTTAGCTTTTTCCATGATTTTCATTCTATTTTTATGGAAAGTTTCCAAAGTTCATGAAACTTCGGATTTTGGTCTTGCCAGAAGCTTTGGAGAAATGGAAATTAAAGCAGCAACGAAAAAAGTGATAGGAACCTAGTAAGTACATTAAATATCTCTCCTGAAAAAAAGTTAGCTTATACAGTATATTTATAAATAATAAAAAATAGGGTTTAACATATGATGATTGCTCGCAGCGGTTACATGTCTCCAGAGTATGTTCTTGATGGGGTTTACTCAGTCAAGTCCGATGTGTTCAGCTATGCAGTTTTGGTGTTAGAGATTGTGAGTGGGAGAAGAAACAGAGGCTTCTATAGTGTTTCGGTCTATCCATATAGGTCTATTATGCGTCCAGCGAAGTCCTCTTGATCGGCCAACAATGGCGGAAGTAGTTATGATGATGGGGACTGAAGGCCAATTGCCCCAACCGACACTTTCAGGTTTTTTCTCGGAAAGGGATTTGGTAGAAACTACTACTAGTTCTTCAACGTCAAGCGGCAAGAAAACATTTGCATGACATGAATATACAATTACAGTGTTAGAGGCTAGGCGAAGGAGTACTTAAATTAGGCTTTGTATAGTATGTATTGTTATGTGTTATTATGATGATAGCACTCAAGTAATTAACCTTTTTCTAGAATGGAAATCAAAGTTTTGACAAATTCTTGTAATTCAGATTTTGGATGGCAAACAAATGAGATTGCACACACAAGTATTACAAGTGTTTCTGTAAGGTTGATTCACATAACAAAACAAAGAAACGACTTTAGGGCTCGTTTGGAATACTAGACAATATTTAACGGATATGGATTATGTTATCGTATGGTTACGGATAAGGTTAAAACGCTCCGTTAGGTGGATTCACCGAACAAGTAGCGTTGATTTAATTCCACTCTTCAAGTCCAAAAACAACCAACAATTATCTGTTCAGATGACAAAGATTGGATTCGATCGATGATTTTGGGATGAAGTGGTTTTGTTTATATGACATTAGGGGCAATTTCGTAAAACGACAAGAATCTGTCCATTTGGCTTGGTTTAAATAAATTTATCCCTTAAAATCTATAATCATTCTATTATTATATTCTATTATTATTTCCGTATCCGTTTGAATTGTGTCCGGCATTCCAAACGAGCCTCTGGCGAAGAAGAGGAGGTAATCTGCTCTGTGTAATAATTCGATTCCAGTGAAGAAATTCCTATAGAAGGAAGTGGCTATGCACAAACTAGATTTTAAATTACTTAACTTTTCACAAAAGTATTGTCATCAATTCCGGCATATAGTAGAACCGTCTTGTTGTTTTATCCATACCAATCTCATAGCAACTTCCACTACCCACCACCGGACGACTTATGAATCCAACAGGGTTTTGAGCCATTTGTCGAAAACTGGTCAAATCGATGAAGCTCGTCAGCTGTTCGACAAAATGCCCGACAGAGATGAATTCACATGGAACACCATGCTTAGTGCTTACGCAAGTTTAGGTAAATTAAACGAGGCCAAAAGGATTTTCAGTGATACACCTTTTAAGGATGTTATAGCCTGGAATTCCCTCATCTCAGGGTTTGTTCGATATGGGTATGAAAATGAGGCTCTTGGTTTGTTTCGGCAAATGCAGGTTGAAGAGCAAAAGCCTAATGAGTATACATTAGGAAACGTTCTTAAGCTGTGTTCAGCATCGAATATTCAACATGGAGGTGAACAAACACATGCTTATGGTTTAAAGCTTGGATTTGGTTCCGATAATTTTGTTGCTGCTGGTTTGGTCGACATGTATGCTAAGAGAAACTGCATTTTAGAAGCTGAATATTTGTTTAGAACAATGAGTAATAGTAAGAATCATGTGATGTGGACTGCCATGATTACAGGTTATTCTCAGAATGGCAAAGTAGAAAGCGCAATGGAGTGTTTTCGAGACATGAGAGCTAAAGGGGTCGAATCCAACCAGTTTACTTTTCCCAGTATCTTGACAGCCTGTTCTGCGGCTTCATCCAAAGGTTTTGGTGTACAGATACATTGTTGCATAATCAAGACTGGTTTCGAGGCCAACTTGTATGTTCAAAGTGCTCTAGTCGATATGTACTCAAAATGTCGCGATTTTAATTGTGCGAGGCACGTTTTGGACACCACAGAGATTGACAATGTGGTTTCATGGAACTCCATGATAGTTGGGTATTCAAGGCAAGGATTGGATGAAGAAGCTCTATCCTTGTTCAAGCAAATGCACACGAGAGGTATGACCATTGATGATTTTACGTATCCGTCTATATTAAACTGTTTTTCTCGCACAATGGATGTGAAAAATGCAAAATCTATCCATTGTCTGACTATCAAGACTGGTTTCGAGTTTTATAAGCTCGTGAACAATGCTCTTGTCGACATGTATGCTAAACAGGGAAAACTAGAGACTGCATTTAAAGTGTTCAAACACATGGCAGACAAAGATGTCGTTTCGTGGACTTCATTGGTCACTGGATTCGGATGCCACGATAAGTTTGAAGAGGCTCTTAAATTGTTTTGTGATATGAGACACTCTGGAATCTATCCTGATCAAATTATTTTCTCCACGGTTTTGAGTGCCAGTGCTGAGCTGACAGTTCTGGAATTTGGGCAACAAGTTCATGCCATATTTTTCAAATCTGGCCTCCGATCGTCATTATCAGTTGATAATTCTTTATTAACCATGTATATGCAATGTGGTTGCGTTGAAGATGCAAACAAAGTCTTCAACTCTATGCTAGTTCGAGATGTAATTACCTGGACTGCCCTTATTTTTGGTTATGCAAAGAACGGAAAAGGAAAAGAGAGTGTAAAATTCTACGATAAAATGCTTGATAGTGGTGTAAAGCCAGACTTCATCACTTTTATCGGCATATTGTTTGCGTGCAGCCATTCTGGTCTACTGGAAGAGGGACGCAGGTATTTCCAATCTATGGATAAGGAATTCGGGATTAGACCTCGTCCAGATCACTATGCATGCATGATAGATATATTAGGCCGATCTGGAAAACTTGACGAAGCCAAGAAATTACTTGACGAAATGGTGGTGGAACCGGATGAGACTGTATGGAAGGCTTTTCTCGGTGCTTGTCGAGTACATGGAAATCTGGAGTTGGCTGAACTCGCAGCAAATAAATTGTTTGAATTAGAACCAAATGATGCTGTTCCTTATGTTCTTCTTTCGAATATGTATTCGGACTGCTGGTCGGGTGGGAAGACGCTGCCAAAATCCGGAAAATGATGAAATCGAAGGGAATTAATAAGGAACCGGGTTGTAGCTGGATTGAGGTAAGTAGCACGGTATATACATTTAGATCCGACGACAGAGGACATCCAAGATCGTCTGAGATTTATTCCAAGATTGGTGAAATCATGAAATTGATCAAGATTGCTGGATACAAGCCAGACATGAACTTTGCTCTTCATGACACTGATGAAGAGGCAAAGGAGCTTGGTTTAGCTTATCACAGTGAGAAGCTAGCTGTTGCTTTTGGGCTTCTTAAGGTGCCTCAGGGGGCACCTATTCGGGTATTCAAGAACCTCAGAGTTTGCGGGGATTGTCATAATGCTATGAAATACATATCAGAGGTTTATCATAGACACATAGTCCTCAGAGATTCAAATTGCTTTCATCATTTTAGAGAAGGAACATGTTCTTGTGGGGATTACTGGTGATTTTTTTTTAAAAAAGATGATGTAGATTTCTGTCTTCTTATCAACTGTTAAACAAGATTCATTCTGCATCAAAAAAAAAGAAGAAGAAGAAGAGGAGGTTGTGAGATGGAAGAAGTTAGTTGATCAACTGATTTAACTGAAACGGCGAGACAGAGTTAAACGACTTTAGCGGGGTAAGAAAAGTTTATATTAATTTTCAGAATGGTCCTCTCGTTTACAATTGTTTCCTTTTAATACAATCGAATCCAGTGAGCTCTTAAAATCCAGAACCCCATCTCCATACTTAAGCACTCAATTCGGCCCCTATGACTGAAAATCTATTTCTCGGATCCGTACAATCAATTCGGTTCACTAGCATTTATGCGGTTTAACCTATACAGATTTGAGATTACCGTTAGACTGACGGCGTAGCTGAAGGAGGCGAGATTGGGGATGTCGCCATACATCTCGATTCTAATCCCAAACCGGTGTCCAGGCGTACAGCGATGCTTTTGTTGGAGGTGGAGATTTTTTCTGTCTTTCATTGGTCCCTTGTATTGTCGGAAATAGACAAGAGTTTCTGTATATTGACCTGAGTTTGGTGTTTGGATGTGAACTGTGAAGATGATGATTGTTCGGTAGAAACGAGTAAGTGTACTATGAATGTTGAATTGGAGTAGAGTTATCCACATCAGACAAAATCGCCACATCGGATCACCAAGTGTCACGTCATAATTTTGGCCCCATATAGGCAACTTTTAACGGAGTTAAGCAATAAAAAACCAAATATCAGTCAATATGAAAACGTGAGGACCAAACTAGATAAACATTAAGGTTTGTTAGGTTTAATATTTCAAATGTGAGGGACCAAATTAATATATAGTTTGGTTTGGCCCTTCTTCTTCTAATGACATCATAGGCAAAGGGTACCTGAATGATGAGGTGAGCACTACTACAGATATTGATAGCAGCAGTATCTGTACGACAGTCCATACTATAATACTCCATTATTTGAGGTTGTCGTCATTCGTCGGCTGATGGTTTTTTAGTCCATGGCCGCCCACCTCCATTATTTGTCATAATTAGTTTCGTTTAAGTGTTTATCTAATAGTGTAATAAATAACATCCCACAGTCAGGTGATTCTTTTTTATAAGGTTGACATTAGCAATCCCGTCCCAAATGAAAAATCCAGTCCCTCCATTGTACCTATTATTTGTCGCTTTTTCTATTTGTATAAAAAAAGCGACAAGTAATTAGGACAAGTAATTAGGATGGAGAGAGTATACTAGTATTTTTGGTCAAGCTCAAGAATTGAAATTAAGATTCAAGAAAAAGAAAAATAACGCATAAAAATACAAGTTTATGTTGACGTTGATTTTCATCACAAAGACCTCATATTGAATAGCTCCTGAAAAAAGATTATATGAGACATAACAATCCAATTATTTGCTAAAAATAAAAAGCCATGTCTGCTCTCAAACTTGTAAGATGAAAACTGGTTTTGCCTTGTTTTGCTATGTTTCCTTGTTGTTACCCAGTTTAGTAGTATCTGCTCTTCTGGGAAACTCCATTAACACAACTCATCCACTCAAAGATGGAAACACTTTGGCCTCACCGGATTCCACCTTCCAACTTGGATTCTTTAGTCCTACTGGCTTTCCCACTCGCAGGTACTTAGGATTGTGGTACACGCAGTCGCCCGACACCATTCCATGGATTGCCAACAGAAAACTTCCCTTAAACAGTTCACAAGGTGTTCTACAAATGTCCTCTGAGGGAATTCTTCATCTTGTGGATGAAAATGGGACCTTTGTTTGGTCGTCCAACGTGTCAGGCCGAGCTGTGAGTAATCCGATCGCGCAGCTGTTGAATTCGGGGAATTTCGTTCTTAAAGATAAAAATGACGACAACCCGGATAATTACTTGTGGCAGAGCTTTGATTATCCTGGAGATACTCTAATACCAGGCATGAAAATTGGAGTTAATAAAAAAACTGGCCATGATATATTCCTTTCAGCATGGAAGAGTTCGGATGATCCGTCGATAGGCGATTCCACCTACGGACTTGATATTTCCACACTTCCTCAGGTGGTTATAAAATGGAATTCCAGTATTATATGGCGTTCTGGTCCCTGGAATGGTTATATCTTCACTGGCTTTCCTGAAGTTCTATCAAAACTTTCATTTGATTTTCAATACGTTTCAAATGATGAAGAAGTATACCTTATTGCCAACCCTGTTAAAAACTCCACAATTTCAAAAATTGTTCTCCTTCCTCAAGGAACTCCAACGCTTTTTACCTGGACTGGCTCTTGGACAGAAAATGTTGGAAGCCAAATGGATGCTTGTGATTTTTATGGGACTTGTGGCACTTATGGTTTGTGCAAAAACGACAATTCGCCTCTATGCAGTTGCTTGAATGGTTTTAAACCTATGAATGACCGACAATGGGAGTTTGGTAATGGCACCTCTGGGTGTGTTAGAAAGACTCGGCTGGATTGTGTCAGTGACGGATTTCAGAAGGTTGTGAAGGTAAAGGCTCCGGATACAATGAAATACTGGTCTAGTAGCAGCACTAACCTCAAGGAGTGTAGAAAACTCTGTTTGAAGAACTGTTCGTGCACGGCTTATTCAAATTTGGATGTAAGGGGAAAGGGAAGTGGTTGCCTTCAATGGTTTGTTGACCTGATCGATATTAGGACCTTCCCTGAAACAGGCCAAGATTATTTCGTGAGAATCGCGGCATCTGATATGGGTAAGAGCTTATGACACCAGTAGATTTTTAGCCAACAAGTCATTTTACTCGCATCCAATACTCTACTTGAGTTTCATTGAGTGTGATGGCTAAGATGAGACTTTTTCCCCATTGTTTTGGTTCTCGCATCCTAATGGATTGGATTCTGCTGTTTGTTTAATCTACAGAAGCAACTGATGATGGAAATACCAATAAAAGAATGTGGATCGTACTCGGAATTTCATTATTCGTGGCTGTGCTGATGATTGCCGTTGTTGTGTTTTATTGGAGAAATAAATACGGTACATCTTTAGCTGTTTTCATGATTTTCATTCTATTTATATTGAAATATTCCAAATTTGATGAATAAGCATTTCATTGGAAATTTGCGCTATATAAATGTCCTTGCAGGATTTCCCAAAACCAATCCTAAAGATGGAAACAATTACGATCTAGAATTGCCATTATTTGACTTGGCCATACTTTCTTCTGCAACAAATGGTTTTTCCTATGAAAATAAACTTGGAGAAGGAGGTTTCGGACCTGTCTATAAGGTAACGGTCATATTAACTTCTTCTTAAAGACACAAATATGGCTTGCATTTCGTCATATGAACTGTTTGTTATACATTTTGTAGGGTATCTTTAAGGATGGGCAAGAAATAGCTGTGAAGAGGCTATCGAAAGAATCTAAACAAGGACTCGATGAATTCAAGAATGAAGTTTCACACATTGCAAAGCTTCAGCACCGGAATTTGGTAAAGCTTCTAGGATGCTGCATCGATGGCACTGAAAAATTGTTGGTTTACGAATTTATGCCTAACAAAAGTCTCGATTTCTTCCTTTTCGGTAAGTCTGCTGCTAACTTCTGAAGTAATTGTTGAAAAAAATTTCAAGGTAATTGTAGAAAATTCTCATCTGAGATTTGTTGAATGAAAAATCTTAGCAGATGAAGAGCGAAACATGTCATTAAAATGGCCTCAACGCTATCACATCATCAATGGGATTGCTCGAGGGATTCTTTACCTTCATCAAGATTCTAGGCTGAGAATCATACATAGGGATCTAAAAGCTGAGAATATCCTATTAGATCTTCAAATGAACCCGAAAATTTCAGATTTCGGTCTTGCCAGAAGCTTTGGAGAAATGGAAACTAAAGCAGCAACCAAAAAAGTGATAGGAACCTAGTAAGTACATTAAACATCTCCCCTGAAAAATGTTAGCTTACATTTATGGATAGTGAAAATTTTGGTTTAACATGTAATGATTGCTCGCAGTGGTTATATGTCTCCTGAGTATGCACTTGATGGGGTCTACTCAGTCAAATCCGATGTGTTCAGCTATGGAGTTTTGGTGTTAGAGATTGTGAGTGGTAGAAGAAACAGAGGCTTCTATCATCCTGATCACTGCCATAATCTTCTAGGCCATGTAAGTAATTGAGTTTTTTTTCCTCCTAATAGAAATCTTTTCATCTTCAAAAGCTAATGCTAGGATTTGTTAAACCGACTCTTGGTTACTCAGGCATGGAGACTATTTTGTGAAGGAAGGCAACTTGAACTGGTTTCCGAATCAATCAGGGACTCATGTAATCTAAGTCAAGTGTTCCGGTCTATCCATATAGGTCTACTATGCGTGCAACGAAGTCCTCTTGATCGGCCAACAATGGCGGAAGTAGTTCTGATGATGGGGACTGAAGGTCGATTGCCCCAACCAATGCTTCCTGGTTTTTTCTCAGAAAGGGATTTGGTAGATACTACGACTAGTTCTTCAACAACATCAACCAGTCAGAAAACATTTGCACCACATGAATACCTAATTACAGTGTTAGAGGGTAGGTGAGTATCAAATGATGAATACTATATTGTACTGTTTTTTTTGTATGATAGCAAATGAAGTCTTAACTTGTTGTAAAATGGAAGTCACGAGAGCTTTTCTTTCTTTGGATACTAAATTGTAAATGTCAGATTTTGGATGGGAAACTCTTTTGTAACTTGATAAACTTTCATGTTAAATAACTTCAGTCTACAGAGAAAAAAAAAACATACTTTCTTTTATTTATGTCTTTTATTTATTTCCCAAAGTAGTTAATATGTATCGTTCTTCTTAAAAAGCCTATAACTCTACGAGATAGCCATGCAAAGTTTCGGGATGTGATAACTTACAAACAGGACTCTCTAACAAGCCTATAACTCTGGATGCTTTAAATAAGTCTACAACTCGGGACAACTTTAATTCAACTCGGAAAGAAAGCATTGAACAAGGCTACGGTAACTCAGAATGATTTAAATGAGACTACAATTCGTATTGATATAAACAAGGCTACAACTTGTTATAGATTCTGTAAACAATCCTTCAAGTCGGGGACGGGATGTACTAAACAACCTTGCAACTCGGAATGAGTTAAACAAGCTTACAACTTGATAAACTCTTCGGATCTACAACTACTCTACAACTTGGAATCGATTGTACTCGCCTGGATTCGTTCGCATTTGGGATCAGACGCCGATTGTCCTTATTTCTCGATAGTGATTGATAGTTTGATACATGGTAGAGGAATACCCGATTGTGACTTGGTCTTGAAAATACAATTGAGGGCCACTGAGTTGACTCAGTATTATGACAAAACTCTAGTTAACGTGAATCTATAGATAATTTGAGTGGCTAGGAACTGGAAATTATAATCAGACTGGAAAAGAGAGAATTTTAAATTGACAAAGTTAATTACTTTTTAAGGCATGTATATGGAACCTATATAAGAGAGAAAAAAAGCACAAGAAATATGATAGTAGAATATTATGTAAATTCTTTTTCAGTTATAAACCCACTTTATTTTTGGGTACAGTACTTTTGTATCATTTTTCGACCGGAGGTGAACATGCAATAGCCGGACCGGAAACGTCGTTTCCGGTCCAACTAATCGTGGATTAGGGAGATGATTAATTAGTTATAACCGGTAATGGGGTTGATTAATTAGTTAAAACCGAAAACCCCATTACCGGTTTTAGTTAAAACCGGAAACCCCATTACCGGTTTTAGTTAAAACCGGAAACCCCATTACCGGTTTTAACTCGGAAACCCCATAACCGGTTTTAACTAAAACCGGCAATCCGGTTTCCGGTTAAGTTTCTATATAAAAACCCCCGCCGCGTTAATTCTTTCGCATTACATTTTCTCTTCTTCTCTCATCAGTAATTCTTCCGCATTACATTTTTTCTTCTTCTCTCATCAGTAAACGAGATTTTTTTTAATTTATTTATAATATTTATTTTATAAATATGTTTTCTTATTTAAATTTATACTGGAGAAGTTCTATACAATTCGTAGAAGGGAAGGTCGTGGTGGGTAGCCTTCCCGACGCAACGTATTTCATCGATGGTATTTTGAGCTACGATGAATTTTCTCAAGTAATGTGCGATTATGCCGGAATTCAAAGAGAACGGGTACAATTGAATCTTATTTATGTATACGCGGTTGACAACGGTGAAAAACAATGTATCGTAATCAATGATGATGCTACGCTATCATTGATGTATCAACACCATTCTTGGAGTCGTGACTTGTTCATCAGCTACAATCCGATTCATAATTTGGACCGGACATCCGATCCCACTCAGGGATACGTTGCGCCCCAGCGGAGATCACTGCTGCAGAGGCTCAGGAGTCGAGTATTCGGTAGCGTTAGACGACGCAGAGAGCGATCACCTGAGGTACCTCCGCCTGCTGTACCTCCTCCTCCGGCAGCAGCCGCTCGTCATTCCGTATCGGATTTTAGGGCTAGACCCTCTCGTCCGGCTGGATCCCTTCGCGGGGGACAGGGTAGTAGCAGACCTCGCGCAATACGGGGAAACGCCTCATCGTACGATGATTACATCGTCCCACCAGCAGGAGACTATCATGTGTTCAGCAACATGGATGGGCCTAATGAGATAACAAACCGCCGCATTCCTAGTGCGTAGAATTATACAATGGGGACCCTAATAATATAAAGCTGGGAATACATTTTTCTAACAAGGACGAGCTTCAAGGTGTGATAGCGATCTGGTCTACCAGGCGGGGAAGAGAATTTCGCACGACGAGGTCAGACCGGACAACATGGGCTGCAGAATGCGTTAATCGTCCAATCACACGTTCTAATCAGCCGCATGACGGTATTATATGCAGCTGGAAGATCCGGGCTTCGTTCAGGAGCGAATATCACACGTGGCAAATTACTGTGTGGTGTGACGGGCACAATTGTGAAGGAGCGGAGAACGAACGTGGAAGACAGGAATATTTCGCAAGCTCACGTTGCCCACGCCATAATGGGAAAGATTCGCGACCGTCCAAATTACCCAATCAAGTCCATAGTCGAGGACTGTGAAGCAGCATTCGGCTGTAAAATTGGGAGGAAAAAAGCTTGGGACGGTAAGCGAGTGGCAATGAACCATGTGTATGGAGACTGGGAGACAAATTTCCGCCAACTTCCCGGCTACATGAGAGCTCTTCAAAACTGTCGAGATGGGACCGCAGTGCAGTGGAAGTTCAAGAAGGAGGACGGGATTGTGCATAGCGGTCAAAAGATTTTCAGGTACCAACGCATGTTTACCGAGCACAATAATAAGAATTTTACTCCGTATACTGATTATTGTTATTCATCCAGGTACGTATTTTGGCATTTCAGTGCCACGAGAACCACTTTTCAACACAGCCACCCTGTAGTTACTGTCGACGCAACGCATCTTCGTGGGGCGTACAAGGGTAAGGCGATTGTAGCGGTCGTGAAGACGGTCAACGACAGAGTCGTTCCGGTCGCATATGCGATCATAGACGAGGAGTCTATCCACAGTTGGTATTGGTTCTTAAAGTACCTGAAAGTTTACGTTCTACAAGATACTTTCACATGCATCATCTCTGATCGTAATTCGGGCATCCTGTCGGCTATTGCCAAGCTCGATACCAAATTTTCAAACTGGGGAGTTCACAGGTTTTGTTTACAACACTTTAATTGTAATTCCAAGTTCAAATTAATCCATTAATTAATTCTCGATTCCGACAGGTACTGTATGGAGCACATTCGTGCAAATTTGCTGTCAAGCGTACCGAAGAAGAAAGGATTGTACGCCTTATCTTGGAAAATTGGTACCGAGTTGGATGAGGCTAAGTATGCGCAGGCATGGGCAGAACTCACAGAATCGAGTTAGGCTGCAGCAACGTACCTACAACGTATTCCCTTAGAGAAGTGGACATTGATCCTGGACGGTAGTTAAGAAGACAATGAAATAATAAAAAACACATAAACAATAATAAATCTTATTTACCAAGGCATTCACCGAATCCGTGTGGCCGTGGTAACCATCTCTTCCTGGGTCACGACCGGGCTGTTGAACGAATTGTACGGTCCTGTCAACGTACCGCCCTCTGTATACATCCACAACGGTTGGGTTAGTCGTATGCGGACCCTCAACGATATGGTTGGCCCGATCGTGCCAATGATGGACGTGGTACTCATGAACACGTTCCCAGTGGACAATGTGGCATGACCTCCTCATCCGGTGCAACCTCTCAGTCCCCGTCTGATTCAGAGGGGCATCCGGCACATGTTGCATGCGGCCGAACTGCCGCATGACTCTGTCGGGATAATGGCCCTCCACAACATAGAAATAGTGGAGGTACGTCCTCGACATCCAAATGTCCTCGCCTTGACGGCATCCGACCGGTAGACCGAGCATATGTTCGGCGTAGCCACATGAACTGAGACGCGACGACGAAAATAATTGTTAGAAATAAATTTATATTTTGAAAACCAACATTCGAACAGGTTTCAAAAATACCTAGGATGGAGTCATCATAGACAACTGATCTCTGTACGCCACGAGGGAGTGGCTTGTAATGTTCGTCCTGGACAGAGGCCTCGTCCATCTGCGTGAATTAGAAGTTAGTAATTCGGGCATAAAATGTATGGTCACAGGAATAAATAATTCATGAATTTAAATCGACGCGAACTTACTGTGCTGCAAGTGGGAGTCTTCCCGGCGGCTCCTGTCCTCGACGAAACCTCGGCCGCACCTTAGTAATCCTCGTCCATGCCCATGACTGGACGAGTAGCCCGCAAATGTTAGAATATTGCTCTCCGGAGCGGGCCGAATCGCATAGTTGGCGATACGTATAGGAGAGCACGGCGCTGCCCCAGCTCAAACAACCGCATCGTAGCTGGGTCCTCTAGGAGGCGAAGTACCATAAGATCGATCTTGTTCTGGCTACGATCGGTGAAAAAGCAACCAGCAAGCAAGAATACCAGGTGGCGTCGCGCCCTCTGCAGCGCCTCCTGCAATGTAATAACTACGTGGTCGCGATGGCACTCCAGGTGGGCCTTAATGCTAGAGAGTTTGATGCCGGTCTTGGAAGTCTTCGCCGGCACGAAGCCCAACAATGTCTGGAGATACCCGTCGATGTCGGCGGGATACGCCTCGGTACCGGTGACGGGCGCACCGTCGACCCGTAATCCTAGCAACACCTCCACGTCCTGCAGGGTGATGGAGGCCTCGCCTATGGATAGGTGGAAGGTATGGGTCTCGGACCTCCATCGTTCGCGAGTGCGGTCAGAAGATGATGGTCATACGGCATGAATCCTATCTTCGAGACCAATCCGAAGCCCATCATATCTATATATGCCATGACCTCTGGTATGCGATAGGCGTCGTCACGCATGCACTCCCAGAAGAAAGCATCCGCTCTCCTCACGATCATCGGACTGTCGTAGACCTCCGGTGACGAATAAATGTCACGTGATCTGTGCTGCGGCTGAAACCACAGTACATCGGGCACGTTAGGTCCCTGCGTAATCCAGGAAGATCTGGCCGCCATAGTCTGAAAAAAAATTAAAAATTGAAATTAGTCCTCTAAAATTAATCCACATATCTTATAAATAAATAACTGGGAAGTGCAAAAGATTTTATCTATATTATTTTCGAAAATTTTAAAATAGCTTCGGACAGATCAGTTTGACTTAAAACGACACGGTTTGACTTAAAACCGGATTTCCGGTACACGGTTTTAATTAAAATCGGAAATCCGGTTCACGGTCTGGCCAAAAAACGGTCGGTTTCACAAAAACGACACGGTTTGACTTAAAATCGGAACCGGATTTCCGGTTTTAATTAAAACCGAAAATCCGGTTTGGCTTAAAATATGACTTAGAACGACACGTTTTGACTTAAAACCGGATTTCCGGTTAAACTTCAAATAGGACTTAAAACCGGACCGGTTTTAAGTGAAACCGACCGGATTTAATTAAAACCGGACCGGATTTAATTAAAACCGGACCGGATTTACTTAAAACCGGTCCGGATTTACTTAAAACCGGTCCGGATTTACTTAAAACCGGTCCGGATTTACTTAAAACCGGTCCGGATTTACTTAAAACCGGTCCGGATTTACTTAAAACCGGTCCGGTTTTACTTCAAACCGGTCCGGTTTTACTTAAAACCAGAAATCCGGTTTAATGTAAAACCGGAAACCGGATTCCCGGTTTTAATTAAAACCGGTAACGCCGAAACCGGTTTTAATTAAAACCGGGAATCCGGTTTCTGGTTTTACATTAAACCGGTGACCCGGTTTTCCGGTCCAAACTTCATCTTCAACCTCCCGACCTTCTCTCTCCCCGACGCCGTCCGTCTCACTGCCCAACCTCCGTTCCGGCGATTCCGACCGTTTCCGGCCACAATCCCGGTACCAATCAACTCCTCTCGACCTCACGATCATGAATATAACCTCTAATTTTCCTAACTCGTCTCCGTTTTCGTTTAATTTAAAAAAATCAATTTAGGGTTCGTCGAAAAATTTGGGGGTTTTGTCCAATTGAGATATATGTTAATCTACGTCGTCTCACAATCATTTCTATGTAAAAATTAAGCTTAAAATCACATGAATTCGAGGTTAATTTTACCTTCAAAGTTTCGGAGATTGTAGAATTTGGACCGAATTCGATTGCTTTGTGTTTGTTGATGTTGGAGGAAGCTTTAGGATGCCGATTTCGGGTCAAACTCGCCGGAATTTGGTTGACTCGGTCTCAACTCACTCTTGACTCGAGCTTGACTCAGCGGTAAAACGAAGTCCGATCGGTATGCTCCTTTGACGAAAGATGATCCTTACTGCCTATTCTATGTCATATAATTTTTTCAAATTTTCGGAATTTTTTTAGAGAGAAGCCAAGTGAAGACGGAGAGAAATTATAGAGTTTTGTGATAGACGGACTCAAATTGTGTTTCCGGCCGGTATAAGTATTCTTCCGGTTTTCAAAATTATTTTTTGTTCCCGAACTGCCACGTGGCAAGCCCTGATTGACAAAAAGTCGGTCGATTGACAGGTTTTGGGGTAACCGATCAGACCGGTTGACCGGGTATCCCAAAACCGGTCAATCGACCGACTTTTTGTCCAATCAGGGCTTGCCACGTGGCAGTTCGGGAACAAAAAAAAATGTAAAACCGGAAACGGAAAACCCGGTCAACCCCTTTGACCGGAAATCCCTAAACCGATCTTACTTAACCTTAATTACGTGTCCTTAATTTGTTGGACCGAAAACGCCGTTCTGGTCCAACTACAAATGTTCACCTCCCTTCTTTTTCGGTCAAATGTTTGCTTAATTTTAAAAAAAAAATTAATTTGTAATTTCCTGCTTTATTTTTATCTTTTTAAAAGTTAAACCCACTTTATTGAGGAAGATATCAAATTAACATAAAATGTTAGATATAGATCTTTGTGATATAAAAACATATTAATTTTAATCAAAATATGATTTGATTTTTTGGTTTCCATCTCCTTTATTCTTCGATTTACACTATTTATTTTTTATGATACTATAGTGTTAGGACGAACTCTCAACTAGCTCATTTATCGTTCACATCAATAAAATCAATACAAATAATAATTAACTTTAAATATCTTAGTCTTTATTAAAAAAGATTATATTCATTTTCATCTATATTTTTATGCATAACAATTTCATTTCCCTCGACTAATTATTGATTATTTAGTCGGAGATTACATGTTGTTCGGTTGTCCAACTCAATGAAATCATACCCGGTATAAGATTGGTCTATCAAGAGTACCATGCGTGGACATGGACCCAACGCTAAAGTTCACATCATGTGGTATTATAGTCCGGAGGAGTCGATCTAAGGTAGTTCCATGGATCCAATGAGGTATTCTTATACAACCACCATGATGCTTTCAAAGCACTAACACAATCGAAAGTCAAGTCCCTCCTATAGTTTCAAGAGATCTTGGAAACTATGAAAGATGTACTTCCTTTCTATTGTATCAGCTCAATGAAAATCGTAACTGGTCCCACAAAAATGACCGATCAGGTCCATGAAATTATCTCTAATCGTCTATACCTCTGGCATACAGTACTACTTGACGTAAACCCTAAGTTTATCGCATCGTCCACGTGCTTCACTCTGAATCCTAAAATCACACTATATATGACTCTTTGAGGAGAGATATTTGACTACCGCAACAACACACAATCATAGACTGAATATAATCAAAAATTAATTGAGATAAATAAAATCATTATAATAGAAATATGAAATGAATATCTTTAGTTAATAAAGATTATTATTTTAGAGAAAATTAATGCTCTCTTTTGATGGGTTTATTTGATGTGAGCGGTAAAGGATTTAAGAGCACGTCTTTGGTACTTTGGCTTTGTTCACTAATTGAAAGTACGAGCTAAAACATAGAAACAAATAGTGTGGAGAAGTAGAGAGAAATGACAACTAAGTGTGTAGCGATCAAAATGGTTCTTATAATATTTATGAATTAAATTTAAACTTATAATTTAGTTGGGAGTACTATATCAAAACGGAAGAAACAAAACTATATTATGCGCTACATATCATAATTTGCATTTGGAACATTGTTATTTTAAGAGAGGTAATTTGTTAAACTTGTTTTAAAATTAAGGTTACACAAAGAAATTAGAAAAATCAAGACCAATTTTTCAATTCATGAAATCTAATTCTTCTCTCCATATTGAGATCGATGATGCACATCAACAACTATAATCCCCTAATCGAATGTGTAGCCTATAATTTGAACTACGTGAATCCGTCTTTCTTCTGTAGTATTCTTTTGTTTATAAAATAATAATAATAAAAAAAAAATTATCTTCAAAGTAACTTAGTTTGTGATCACATAATACAACCTGTAGTAAGGTTGTTATCTCTATGAACGAAGGTCGTTCATATAAATTCACCGAATAATTAAATAGGGTTTCTAAGTCTTTTCTACGTGAAGAAGCTAAATTTTTTATAATATTTGACATAAACTTAGGGAAATCATATATTAATATGATATATATAATTTTATCATGATTCGTTTATTTAATAAATTAAATTTCCAGTATTATAAAAAATAAAAATGAATGATATAAAATGTAGTAAGATTATTTTAAACAGAAAGAAATTTAAAAACTAAGAAGACTATGTAGGGCAAAACTTAGAGAACTTATACTAATATACAATTTCTTAGCTATGGATATACTGTTTTTCAGTTAAATTATGACACTGTTTATTTTTTTACCTGATTTAGAATCCTAATCAAACAACTAAAAAGTTAAACCCCCAAATTACCCTCTCGTTTCTCTTCCCCTACACTATACCGTCACCGTGTTGCCTTATCAATGTGTTTTTCTTACCTAGTTATAAACTGGGGTACTCTATTTACACGAAGGCAACTTACTTCTATATATCTACTCGAAACTTATTTAAATCTAATACCAAATTTACCCCTTATTTTAACTTAAGTATCAGTAAAAGAAAAAAAAAATCTTAATTGTTTCTTAGCTTTTCCCTTAGTAAGATTTTGACACATAAATTATAAAATTATATTTCGATCCCAACTTATCTAATTTACTAATTAATATTTTCGCAGGGATGAACATAGATTCCTAGTTGTCCTTAAAAATAGAGATATAGGTTCGGTCGACAACACAAACATTGAGAAGAAAATATTTGCATAAATATATTTTGGTCGTTTGTTAAAAAAACAGTATATCCAAACCTAAAGTAAAATGTATTTATCTAAGATTATTAACGAAAATAAAAATAACAAACTAAAGAACTAAAATGTGAAATTTAACATCAAAAAAAAAGAAAAAAAGAAGAAGGGAAAAAAATGTGAAATGTAGCAAAAACATAGTCAAAAGCTCAATTAATTGATAAATCTAAAACAAATGGTTCCACTAATTGATAAAAAAAAAATTAATCAAAATACCTCTTGTAGAAATCGAAAACGGAATGTAGAAAGAAATCTCTGCATTCCATGTCCAAGTATCGTTCAACCATGCCAATAAAAATAAAAGAAACATAATTATTTCTCATGTAACAAAATAAAAACGAAATCTATATGTAGTAAATTAAAAATATAATTCCTTTTACTTAATTAAAGTCATACCATGATAATTAATTCCTTTTACTTATTTAGCTAGGGCTAGACTTTTGCTTCTGTATTTGTTGTATCGAATACAATCATGACAAGCTTGGCTACCCACTTGATCGACACCGTGAACTCTCTGTCCCTCCTATAAATCAGCAAAAGATTATCAAAATTCAAAGCTACATATATAAATATATATATATATAATATATATATCTCCAAAAAAAATGAACGAACGAACGAACATATATACACATCCAAAATAAATAGATCCATATGGCTACCTCGAAGTGCTAGACGATCCAGCTGGCTCTCCGCCATTGAAAGATTAGACGCCATGAAAGATTAAAAAACCAAGAAAGAATCACCACTGAAAGTACCAGAAGAGAGAGAGGGGAACGAGAGAGAGGAGTCAAGAGAAAACAAAACAAAGTCCTTATTATACTAGTCTCTCATTTTGTGTTTCTTATGATATTTGCAGAGAGATGGTTCACCCACACTCTATTTGTGCTGCATTTGTTGAGGCAAGAGTACAACACGTGAAGACTCTTCACATGGAGTTGGTGTGTGAGATTGGTTCATTTATTATGGTGCTTCATGCATTGAAGAGAAGAGTGTAGTTGGTTGGTAATTTGTCCATATTAAATTTCTAATCATATACAAACAAATTGTAATCCCATATACAAATGTCCTCTCTTCGATGGACTGGACCTATATACGCTCCGTATGTTTTTCTGCTTTAAACAATTGTATTGTATAATTGTTTAAAGCAAAGAAGCGATGAAAGTGTGTCTTTTAAGTTTTTTCCCTCTTCAATTCAACCAACCATATAACAAACGTTATTCTCCCTCACCAAGCAAAAGTCAAAGTCTTTGACTACATCTTCAAACTGTAAACGTGTATTTTATGTAAATGTCTACTTTCGATAGAAACTTGTATTTACCGTGCCTACTAAGCGGTAACTTACTCTGCAAGTTAAAAGCTATGTCCCTGTGCTCATAAAGTGTGCCACTTGGTGGCCACATGTGAATATATAGTTTAGTTGTTTGATTAATTTTCGTTTAGCATGGATGTTTCTTGCCTTGCAAGTTCGAAGAACAGTCCACCTTCAAGTTTAAAAAGTTATGGCGATGAGTTACGATTTACGTTTACCAGTCAATTAGGCATAGGATAGGCCCAATGAGGCACATAATAGTACAGTAGTTATTTGGAAGCCCATAAATTTTGATGGAAATTCCTACACCACACTCCCGTCCGTCCACACGCCATACAGTCTCATCAACACCAACACCATTTGTTACATAGATCGAACTTTTCATATCGAAAGAGATGTTTATCACTCCCTTCGTTCGGAAATACTTAAAAAAAATGCATGTATTTTCGTATCAAAATAGATGTATCACTCCCTTCTTCAAAAAATACATAAAAAAGATGCATGTATTTTCGGACTTTTTTTTCTTTTTCATTGGTTTCATAACGTATAAATCGACAACACAAAATGTCAAAATCAATTATACTGATGGAGTGATGGGTACATCTTGAAATGTGAAACAACTAGAGAAGGCCGAACGCAGTTCAAATTATATTTATGAATATTAGTAATTAATTACCACGTTTATTCGGTCTTTTTTGTTTTTGAAAAGAAATATCACGCTTATTCTCTTTTATTAAAAGAAAAAAAAAAGCAAGAAAGGAAAAAATCGATCAAAAATTAATATTCTCTTTTAATGGGCTATGGTTAGGAGTCCAATGATGTGGCTAATGAGATCTCATTCGCTATATAAATAATGCACATCATAAATTCTCCATTTTTCATAAATTCCATATGATATTCCGATTCATTTAATTAATTATTTCGCCTTCACAAAAGATACTTTATTACTATATTGATTCGTCAAGATCAAACTGAATCAAAATCTTACAAATACTTTCCATATAATATAACAACATCAAAATATAATTTAACATCACCTTTTGAATGCCCATAGATGCGTCAAATATCGTAATTAACAAGACAGACAAACACGCTTCTCGTTCTCTCCGTCGGTAAGCTTCTAATCTCCTTTGTTGTTTGTTGTTGTTGTTGATGATGTTTTTGCAATAATTTTATTCAGGGGGATCCAGATTTTTGTACATTTCATGGTTTTAGATTTTAGCTCGTTTTGTTATTTCCAATTGAAAATGCGTTGTTCCGATTCTGATTCTGTTTGCATTGAATTTGATGGTGGTGTTAGGTTCTGCTTAGCTTATTATTATTATGTGATCTTCAAGCAAGCATCCATGAGATGGGACCGGAATTGGAAATCGTTTCGTCATAATAGTCTGGATTTTACCATTTTCACAAGATGTTTGAGCAATGCATTTCATTTCTTATCAGCTTTTTGACCAATTCTAATGCCTTTGTGTTTGGATGGGTGATCACTGTCTTGTGTGGCATCGTTGCTGTTTCGTATATCTTCCTTAAATGGGAAAAGAAAACTTCTCTCAATTGGGTTAAGGCTGCTGCCAGAGCCAAGAAGGAAGTATGGAACAAGTTAAAAGTTCCTTTATCTCATCACAAATGGATGGAAGACTATTCTTATACCCAACAGCCCTCAACTTGCTGTGTTTGTTTGACTTCCCTCGTCTCTTCCCATATCGTGGGTACTAGACATGCATCCCATAACCCTGTCCACTGTTGTGCTGTTTGTGGTGCTGCTGCACATTCGTATTGTTCTGATTTCGCGATCAGGGATTGCAAGTGTGTAGCCCAAGCTGGGTTTGATCATGTACGCCATCATTGGTCGGAAAAATGGGTTAAAATGGATGACAATGCTGACATATCTAGCTTTTGTTTTCACTGTGATGAACCGTGTGGTGTTCCTTTTATCAATAATTCTCCAACATGGCACTGCTTGTGGTGTCAGCGCCTAATACATGTGAAATGTCATGCTAAAATGGTGAAGGCATCAGGCGATGCTTGTGATTTAGGTTCTCTTAGACGGCTAATCCTTAGTCCCCTTTATGTCAAAGTTGATGACAAAACTGCTGGCAGAGGAATGTTTAGTTCTCTTACAGGGGGAATCTTAGCCTCTTCTGTCCGTGGACAGGTGAAAAAAAAGCGTCAACGAGGTAAAAATGGAAATGGATCTTCTGTTAATGGTCCATCACAAAATGGCTCTGGTACCGATCCTCGCCAGGATTACGTGTTCAATAGATTTTCTGGTCTGAAGAAATCCAGGAGCGAGAAGAAACCTTGAGAGCTTGAAGAATAGTGCTGGAGTACACTCTTTAAAGAGAAACCACCATGGGCTAGTTCAGAAAAAAGGAGGAACCTTCCCTACAGATTTAGTCAAGAAATATGCATTGGCTGAATTGCCAAATGACGCGAGGCCACTTTTGGTATTCATTAATGCCAAGAGCGGAGGTCAACTTGGCCCCTATTTTCGGAGGAGGCTAAACATGTTGTTAAATCCTCTTCAGGTAATAATTTAGGCTCACTGCTATGAGCTTTTAACTTTACTACTTTGATATTATTTAAATCGATACAGCAATGGCACTCAACAAGGTTGGCTGAGTTCTACTTTTCTTATTGCAGATATTTGAATTGAGTGCGTCTCAGGGGCCTGAAGTTGGTTTGGAATTATTTAGTAGTGTACGATACTTCAGAGTTTTGGTATGTGGTGGAGATGGTACTGTTGCTTGGGTCCTAATGAAATTCAGAAACACAATTCTGAATCTCCTCCTCCTGTTGCTGTTCTCCCCCTTGGCACTGGAAATGATTTGTCAAGGGTTCTGCGTTGGGGAGGAGGATTCTCTAAGGTGGGGAATCAAAGTTTAAGTACACTTTTGCAAGATATTGACAATGCGGCAATTACAATGCTGGATCGCTGGAAAGTAACTATTCAAGAAGAAAAACTCGGATGGTGTCCAATGGAAAGAGCGATCCGAGTTTATGTTGAACTATTTGGGTATGTACATTAACATTACTTTCTTTAGCTCCTTCTCGGATCTGTTTAGAATCAGAATTACATATCACTTTTACAGGTATTGGTTGTGATGCAAAGGTTGCATATGAATTTCATGTGACTCGGCTTGAAAATCCTGGAAAGTTCTCCAATCAGGTACCTTAATATGTTTGTTATGTTTGTGACTTTGTCACGGTGTTGACCAATGTATTTTGTGCAGTTTTTGAATAAGTTACGGTATGCCAAAGAAGGTGCTAAAGATATCATGGACAGAACTTGTTCCGAACTACCATGGCAAGTGTGGCTTGAAGTTGATGGTAAAGATGTTCAGATTCCTAAGGTAACTAACTGGCACTAATTGTTTTCTGAGCTAATTCCATCTTATTTGTATGATTCTGATAGTATTCACATCTGAAACTCTGTTTTTTGATTGACTTTTTACTTTTCCCCCAGGATTCCGAGGGTTTAATTGTGCTCAACATTGGTAGCTATATGGGCGGTGTAGATCTCTGGCAAAATGACTATGACCATGAGGATAACTTCAGACTTCAATCAATGCATGACAAAGTTCTTGAGGTTGTTTGTGTTTGTGGAGCATGGCATCTTGGCAAACTTCAGGTCTGAGACTTTCTTTCATGATGTGATGTGGTGACAAATTACTGGTCTATTTCTCGCAAAAAGATCAAGTTTTAAGAAAATACAAGACATGGTTGTGCATGCTTGTTAAATAATTTTCTTTTTCATTACTTGTCAGGTCGGACTATCACAAGCCAGAAGACTAGCCCAAGGAAGGGTCATTAAAATACATGCTTCAAATTCTTTTCCAGTCCAAATAGATGGTGAACCTTTTATACAACAACCTGGAAGCTTAGAAATAAGACATGACGGACAGGTACCATCTCAGCATCTCCTTTTTTGATTCAAGAGATAGATAGATTAAAATTTAAAGGAAAGGGATCGGTTGAAATTAAACCTTTTCAAACATGAGAGTAATTTTGGTGCGTTATTGTTATTATCGTACAGGTGTTTATGTTGAGGAGGGCCTCAGAGGAGCCAAGAGGGCACGCAGCGGCTGTCATGACGGAGGTCTTACTGGATGCCGAGTGCCGAGGAATCATCAACCCTAATCAGAAGAAACTACTTCTCCAACAACTAGCCCTCCAACTATCTTGATCGTAATCTTTTATTGACTTCCCCCAATCCAACTAACTTTTGACATTTCATATCCACTATTCCGGCCATATCAGCACACTTTTGTCGTTAAAGGCTGAACTGCTCATTCATAGAGAAGGAAAAAAAAAGTTTTGACCACAAAATATTTAGAGGAGCAGCTGACAGGAAATATATACTATACGAGATTGTAAAGCCATGCAAGTGAGAAATATTATTGTGAGCAGAGTGCATACTTTTGTTTAATTTAAAGAATTTTGAAGCTTTTTGTTACATTTGAAGTTCCTATCAAAGAGGATTGAATCGAACCAGTTCTGTCGGACTCATGAATATTCAAGTTGACCAAAATAGACCTCTTGATCAAAATTGAACAAATGCTAAATTATAAGTAGGGATGGCGATGGATCGAATCGTATCTGATCATATAATTACTCGATCCGAATCGGTAAAATTTTATTATTCTCCAATCCGATTAGCAGAAACTCATACGGACTATCCCATCAAGGAAAAAAATCGCTCCCATCCAATCTGAAATTAGTCATACATACATAATTAAATTTACAGCAGATCGCATAGTGCTGGAATTAGTATCGATTCGCATACACCTCGATCTCATATACTCTTTGGTCCGCACTGGATAAGATAACATATTCGAATTATTGGATTGTAAGATTGGATCGGATATCCAGCGGATTGATACAAATTTACGTCCACCCTAATTATAACCTACCTTTGGTTGGTGTTGCACAGTATTCTTATTGTGATTTTTAGCAAATCGAGTAAAGTTCAATAAATATTTTACAAGTTTTTAACGCTGCTTTTTTTCTTTTCCTTTCAAGGATAAAAAAAACTTGGTTCAGGCTTATATTTTCATTGGATTTTTCCTACTTTTTTTTTTCTACTTATTTCTCTATAATGCACCTAAATTTTAACTTCACCAAATTTTCATTTAGGCCTGCTTTCAGATTCAACTCGGCTGACCCATTTAGTAGACCATAGAAAAGGGGTCTATAACGCGAGCCGAGCCGATAGTCCTAAAAGGCGAAGCACGTGGTGCATGTCAATATTAATCAATCATCCTTTTTTTTTTTTTTCTTATCGTCTTTTCTAAAATATCTATAGTACGACCATTCCCCAGACCAATAACTCCAGAGTACAGAGAGAGAGCCATAGCTACTGGTCAATTTTTTCATTCAATTACAAATAATTAAAATAAAAATGAATTAAATTAAATTAAATTAAAATCAAAAAGCTGCTCACGCAACTACTTGTAATAATCGGCATTTAGCTCAAACAACCAACCCCATCACACACACAATCAGTGGTGCTCCATTCGAATTTGCGTTGCCTACTTTCTATCTGGTTTCGACCTCTCTCTCTCTCTCTCTAAGCTTTTTGTTTTAATTGTATGGTGTTTTTGTTCTGCAATTTTGTGTTATTTTCTGCTGAATTTGATTTCTCATGGTGGGTTTCTTTGCTTTCTTCCACAGTTGAATTCCTATTTCTTCTTCAGTCAGAAAGTCAAAGTAGTTTCACAATCTGGTTCGTCTCTCTCACCCTTTTTTTACTTTGCTTTAATTAGTAGTATAATGCTTGATTTGCTTATATATATATAAATATTTAATTGTCTGAATTATTTATTATTGGTGTATGATCAACTGGATTGTTGTAGAATCTAAAAGTTTAAAGTTTCCTTTTTAGTAGTTGATTTTGTTGTTTATTAGCATGCCCTTCAGTAAGCTGGGTTGTTTACTTGTCTAATGAAACAAATGTTATAGTTATATATATTGATAGATCAACAGCCTCCATTTATACCAAAATCCTGTCAAATCGTATAAGAGCTAAAATTGAAATGGAAGATTCTACACGATCCTTTCTAGCTTTGTTTCGGTTCTTAACTTTATAGTCCATTCCATGAGCAATTTCATTGTATGTTTGCTGTTTATCTTTCACAGCTGCTATATTTTGCCGTGGGACTTTTAGTCTTTTAGGATAGATTTGACTTCTGGAAGTATTTGACTTGATGAGGTAATGCTTCTCATTTTCTCTTAACAGGAACAATGCCTGAGAAAATAACAGCTGAGAACTTTCTCAACAATCTTGTTGGATCCATTGCTGAGAATGTTCCAAGCAACCTTGTCGAAACACTTGCTGAGAACATGCCAAAGCAGAAATCTGGGTCCTTCTTTCAGCAAGATGATTCAGCAAGTACCCGCTTCAATCGGCTCTTCGGACAGAAGAGGCCTGTTCACAATCTTTTGGGTGGTGGAAAATGTAGGTTCATTTTTGTGGATTTTGGTGCCATCCTAATCTTATATTACTCTCCAAGTAACCTTTTACTTGTCAAAATCTTGTAGCTGCTGATGTTTTATTGTGGAGGAACAAGAAGATATCGGCTAGCGTTTTAACAGGCGCCACTGTTGTCTGGATACTCTTTGAGTGGCTTAATTACCATCTTCTCACTCTTGTATTCTTTGGTCTGGTGCTTGGCTTGCTTGCTGAGTTTGTTTGGGTAAATGCTTCAGGCTTTATTAACAGGCAAGTAAAACTTGTGGACCTCTTTCGTTGGTATAACTCATAACAGGCCCCAATGACTGTATTAATTAAATGTTGTGGGAACAGGTCAGAGAGGAAAGTCCCACGCTTGGTTATTCCTGATGAGATATTTGTCCAAAGTGCTGAATATGCTGGTGCTCTGCTTAACCAAGCATTGGGGTTTCTTCAGGATGTGGCATGTGGAGGAAACTTGAAACAATTTCTTCTGGTAATTTGAACATTTTTCCCGAGTATTTCTTTATTTCCTGTCCTGGTTTCAGAATGACTTGTTCTGTCTTGGTTTTGAACTGTGCTAGGATGTTGTATTGTAAGTTGCAATTTCTAAAAGCTAGTTTATCTCTCTATTTTCTCCGCATCCATGTGGTGTTGCATGTCGTTGCAAGAATGCATAATTTATTAGATTAATTTCAGGAAATGACAGCTTAACAAATCTCAATAGTCTTAAATGTCGAACATTATATTTTATGAGAAATTCAAAGTCGGATCGGATCAACTCTGCCGCTTTCTTTTCGTCTCGATATTGGAAAGTTCAATTCATGATGAAAATATTTTCCAGGTTGTAGCTAGCTTGTTTGCTGCTGCCGTGATAGGAAGCTGGTGCAACTTTTTGACTCTCGTTTACCTTGGTACAGAATCTTTCTTTTTTCTCAATTTCATTTTTCATCCTTTAGTTTGCAATCTCCAAGTTCGCATTCATGCAATTTTGAGAACATGGGTAAATGCCAGCTAAAACCTTTAAACAGTTGATGCATAATCAAATAACTCCTTTCCTATGCAGCTTCCTTTTAATTATAATCAATATCATTTGTTTATAAAGAAAACTATTGAATTGTGTTTTTTCTTTTCCCTGAAGGTTTTGTGGCAGCACACACTTTACCGGTCTTCTACGAGAAGTATGAAGATCAAGTGGATGGGTTCTTGGACAACTTTATTGGCCAGATGCAACATCAGTCTCGGAGGGTCAACATGAGCGGCTTTCTGAACAGGATTCCCAAGGGGAGGAAGCGTGAATGATAAGTTAAGTATAGGAAATGCAAATGGCCAAGAATAAAACAATTATCCATGGGATATTGTTCGTTGCTACATAAAAGAGTTGATGCAGAATTTGTACAAAACTATTTGTGTATTTTAATTGATCTGTGATGTTTGGTACATGCTTGTATTTGATCTCAACTATTAATGACAGGCCATCGTGTTGGCGCAAATTGATTGAATTTTGTATAATGTTATTGGGCTAATCTTGGACGATTTCAGAGTTTAGGGATCAAACTGCTGAAAATGAAAGTAGGGCAGAATTTGAGCTTCCGTCGAAAAAATTTAGCAAAATTCGAGATCGTGAGTGCCGCATATAAAAAAATTCTGCTCTACTTTAGTTTTTAAAGGTTTAATCCCTAAACTCTTATATCGTCTAATATTAGCCCAGAACAATTTACATCCCAACCGGTATAATCTAGGACACCTCAGGTCCTCAGTACTTACTTACGTGTAAAAGAGATTTCGGAACCTTCAATTTGGTTAAATAAAATAGCATTATTCACCTAATATATGTACACATGTCGTATTCTCATTTGTATATATATAAATTAGGACTACTATGATGTAGTTTAATCTTGAGGGCTCTACGACGTCACTGATCAAATCAATTAAGGCCTACACTGCAAACCGATATTTATTGTGCCTTTTCGAATTAACTTGCCAGGCACTCAACAATTGACCAAGAAGTTGAGGAAATACTCAGAAATTGAACAAGAGGACGTGTCATGTGACAATAAAGTTATCAAAAAGTTTTATCTAAATGTATATTTCCTTGAGACTATACAGAAAATATGGAAGCAGAATGTGAAGTGAAGCACGGTATCTTCTTGAACAAGTTGTTTGTGGGAAAATATTGAAAAAACCGTGTCCTCGTAAATGGATCATTAGGAATTCATTCTTAGACCTGAAGAAATTAGTAGAAGCAATGATAAAGATGAAGGAAATGATTTCATTGGAACTGAGGGAAACAAGCATTTTGGAATAATATGAATGCATGTTCTGCGATCGCAAAGTTCAAGACGATGATGATTCGCAATATCTCGGCTGCAAAGAGGAGATTCAGGTACATGTATACAAAACGAAACCTGAATTGAATGGAGTTTGGACTACAACAATGAAGTTTAAGCCTCAGTGCTCATTACAAACTGATATTGTGGTGTGTCGAATTCGCAAGAAAGATGTTATAAAAATGGACCAGGAAGAAGAGGAAGTATCTAGTTTGTACTCTGAAATTGAACAAAGACGAATTCTCAGATGGGTCGATTTTAGGGATTACGCTGATCAATTTCAGAGTTTAGGCTTCAAAATGCTAAAATATGAAGTTGGGTAGAGTTTGAGCTCGATCAAAGAAAAATATAATCAATGAAGCCTCTATTGATTTTCTTGTCAAATCATATATAGCATGACATGGGGAGAAGATGAATTAAGTGAAAAAATAAAATTCTTATTCTAATAAAATTCGTATAATTATTTTTCTAACAAAAATTCGGCATAAATTCATGGAACTTATTAGTTTACCAAATTGTCGGAAAATGCCCTTTTAAGTGGCATTATCATCAACTAACCCATTGCGTTGTTAATTTAAGAACGAATGGGTCATATCGATTACCTCCCTCGTTAAACTTTGTTTCCGCTTGAAAGTCCTTATAAACATGCAAAATTGTTGAATGAATTTACTCATCAGCTCATCAAGGAAGAATAAAAAAAAAAAGGAGAGATCATCGACATGGCTATATCAAACAATAAATAAAATTATTCTCGATATTGAATTTAAAACAAAAATGGAAACTAAATTGAATAAACTGTTATTCCACGGATATTTTTCATGAATACATAAGAACACAAACCACTCTTAGTACATTTTTTTATATGTAAAAGGAATTTTTTTATTAAATAATTAATTAAGTGGTCGAGTTCGCTAATGTCAGCTATCCTTGAACCACCGGATGAAACCACATGGGAGAATCATACGTGAGAAGGAGAGCGTCGTCCAAAAGCGAACTACCGGAGGAGAAAATCCTCAAATACAAATGAGAAGATACTAATGTAATTAAGTACTTAAGTATAAATAAAACTAACAACATAATACTTATTAACTTACATCCGAAACAAGAAACAGGAACGAGTAGTAATCGAATTTTTATAAGGGAGGATATATAATCGATTGATTGCAAACACTTATTCATCCTTAGTGAATTATTCCTTGGTATGATTATTCTCTTGAATGTCATTGCAAGAGGTAGTCGTCGTTGTTGCCAACAAGGACCTAAGAGATCGTGCTAGAATGTTTGCTTTGACGAAGTCATTTTGTCTACGAGCTTCCAGAATCAGAAAGATAAGATGAAGACGAGTTTGTGTTCGTTCACTTAGCTCGGTAATCTCTTTGACTTCATTTTCTATAAACTTGCAATCATCTTTGATCTCTTCCAACTTGACTCGCATCTCTCTTTGATATTCTTTCATGCATTTCTGGTCTACTCTAATCTTGATCACATCTCTTTTCAGTTTCTTTATCCCAGCTTTCAATTCCCTTGTCGATTTCAGTTTCTGTATATAGGCAGTTAAAACCATTAATATCCGATTAGCAATTATCTGTAACAAAAGCTTATTTATCATATATATAAATAATGCAATGTATAATTGTTTGGCAATATAAAGAAAATAAAATAGTTTATTTTTAATTAACACATAAAATGATAAGTACTATATATATATATATATATCAATGTGCCCATATGTACAATAGCCAAGGCTATTAATTGCTTGATATTTTTCTATCTGTTTTGACGATCATTGAAAGAAGGTTGTTTAACCTTAGAGACGGAGTAGGCAAGGTCGAATACCGTCCTCTTTCATTGATGTAGCAGTACTATCCGACATGCAATGAAATCATTTCTTACTTTCAAGGAAAAAAAGAGGAAGAAGATTGCATGTGAAAATAGTTTTCTAAGTAGAAATTGAAGGTCATCTTGAACTGAAAATTGTTCGTTTCGACTTTAAACTATATCATCACGGTAATTTTTCTTGGCCAAACAATGAATTGTACTGAACTCGAACTATAAGTTAAATGTCACTCATGCAAAGATACATATGATTAATCAGGATAATACACCACCACATTGTGTAAACCCATGCAAATTAATAAGTCTTAGCATTGATCGATACATACGTACTTTGCACTTATCTTGAGACGATCCACGAGACTTGGATACCCGGCTTGAAGCTAAACGGAGCTGTTCAACCTTCATCTTTTCAAGATCGATATGTATATAGAACAATCGACTTATAAATTAACTAACTAGCCAAAGAAAATATTGTATCATGTGCTTATTCACTCCGACAATTGCAAGCATTTTATACATCTGAATATGTTGTTTCTCAGAAGCTACTGCGTAATGAACTGATCATTTCAATTATATTCTGATGAACTTTTCCATCAATATATGTGTTTTTTGGTCTGTAGTCTTAGCTTCTTATCGAGGCTTGATTGAAATCGCTACGAAGCTTCTGAAATATGTACTAGCTCCACAAAAGTCGATCTCTTCGAAAAATAATTATTAAATGACCAAATTTTTTGTACAATTAATAATTAATTGTTTGAAGAAAAAATTGTCCTGCTTCATTGTCAAGTCATAACTATTACTTAAAGTGTATACACAGGAGCGGAGGCAGGGTGGGTCAAGATGAGTCACGGAGTATGTTGATTTTCAAAAAAAAATAATTTTTTTTTATCAATATATTAATATATATGTAAAACATTTCGAAGAACAAGTAACTTAGTCTGGTACTGATGGTTAAGTGTTTGGTGTAAAAGTTTTTGGTCCGGGATAAAATCCCATTAGGAGCCATTTTTTTTCCTTAGCTATACTCGATTTTTTTCAATAAGTACTTATTTCTACTCGTCCCACACACACCACAGCCCTTATTCTTTATTTACTTCACATGATAATCCAATGCCTATGCTCTTAATTAATCAAATCACTTGAATATAATACTTGCATACAAGAGACGATTCAATTCTCAACTCCTGGGGCGGATTTTTAATTGAAATTTTTTATAAACATATTATCAAAATATAAATGTAAAGCAATGTAGAAAGTATTTTTTTTTAAATTTATATGTAACTTAAAGTTTTTATTTTATTTTAATGTATATATCTTAATGATTAATTACTAATAAAAATTATCTACCCATCCAAAATTTGTCCCTCCCTAGAGTCGAACTTATGTTCTCTTAATGGAGGAAAAGCCTAATCAATTGTGTCACGTTTGGGTCGATTTGATGTATATATCAATGTCAAATTAGTAGTCTATTTATATTTTTTGTTTTTTTTACTTATAATTAGAGAGTATAAGTTTGATAGACTCGAATAATGTATTGGATAAAATTTTTGGCTGAAGGACAGTAATTTAGAGCTTTATCCTACTTCTCCAATAATTAAATATCGACATAATCTATAACCGACTACGCCTTCATAATTTTTTTTCTGGATCGCCCAACTCCATCTTCATGACTTCACCAAACCTCAAAAGACAGAATTTCATTGCGTCTAGTTCTTCGAATTCGATTACTCATTAGTCGTATTTGATTATAAAGTACTTGACTTTAATAGCGATAAATTTTCTCGGTCTGTGAAAAATAATGCAGTCAGTCAATACCCAAAAATCATTGTTTGGGGGATAAGAGAGGAAATAATGGATCGAACGATGTTCGTGCGATCATGTTCCAGTCATCGTCAGTCATCGAGCGATCTCGACTGGTGTTGAATTTTTTCCTTTTTAAATTTAATAAAGAAGCCCGGATCAATTAAGATCCAGTAGCCCAGCAGGCCCAAATAAAATTGCGTTTTTATGTTTAGATCAAAAGCCCATTCAAATTATAATTTACATTTTTATATTCCTCTCTAACTGTAGAGATTACAAGAAGCAATAAGCTAGTGGACATTATTAATCTCTAATTAGGATTATAAATTTCATGCTAGGAATGGTAAACATCCACCTTACCTACAACTACAATATTTATTCTGACATTCAATCGTTGAAGAAGATGTGTTGAGGGTAAAAGTATACATACTTGCCTTGCCTTCTAAGCTTCAAATACAAATGCTGCATCGGTAGGGCATTGAATCAACTTACCCTATTTTAGAGCCATTTTTTTCCACAATGATCTTACACGGACTCAGCTTTGGAGTGATCCTGTAACTCCTTCCAGTCTATAAGCCGGTGTTCATACAATAGAAGAAGAGGAAGTATCAAGTTTGTACTCCGAAATTGAACAATGACGAATTCTCAGATGGATCCATTTTAGGAATTCCTCTGATCAATATCAGAGTTTAGGGATCAAAATGCTAAATATGAAGTAGGGCAGAGTTTGAGCTCGATTAGAAAAAAAAAACTAGAATCAAGGAAGCCTCTGTTGATTTTCTTGTCAAAGCATAGCAAGGCATGGCATGGGGAGAAGATGAATTAAGTAAAAAATTAAAATTCTTATTCTAATAAAATTCGTATAATTCTTTTTCTAACAAAAAATCGGCATAAAATTCATGGAACTTGTTAGTTTACCAAATTGTCGGAAAATGCCCATTTAAGTGGCATTGTCATCAACTAATCCGTCGTGTTGCTAATTTAAGAATAAATGGGTCGGGTACCTTCCTCGTTAAACTTTTTTGCCGCTCGAGATTAATATTGCAAATTCCCTTTTGCAGTACAATTCCCACTCGAAAGCCCTTATAAACATACAAATTGAAATGGTGAATGATATCGGCTTAATAATATCAAGCAAGAAAGGAGGGAAAAAAATAATGAAATAAAAAAGAGGAGAGATCATCGAAATGGCTGATATCAAAAAATAATTTTTTTCTCGATATTGAATTTAAAACAAAAATGGAGACTAAATTGAATAAATTGTTTTTTTTTAAGATTAAATTGAATAAATTGTTACTAGATTTGAATATTGATCCTTAAATATAGAAACAATAACATAAAATTCATACAACGTCGAATGACAGATATTTTTCATGAATACATTTTTATTTTATTTTTTTTATAAAGGAGGAACTTTATTAAGCAATTTATGATTTAAGGTGGCCGAGTCGAAACGTGTCATTGGTCAATTATCCCCGGATTAAAACCTAGTCCTCCAAACTAGGAAGGTTCTTCTAGTTTGGAGGACTAGGTTTTAATCGAACCGATGGGTAACGTTTCGACTACCGTAGATTTTTACGGTACCTCAACCGATAGTAGAGTTAAATCTACGGAGACAATCCTTCCGAGAGCCATAGTAAGTTGGATACATGCCATCCATAATAGCAAAAAGAGAACAACAAGAAACAACAACAGGAACGATTATGGACAAAAGTTTGTATAAGAGAGAAGACGATGTATCTCTCACTTTATTTCAATATATATAAGGAGATATATATCATCATATGAGATGATTTAGCATGATCTATCGATCGAGTGCCAACGCTAATTCATCCTTAGTGAATTATTCCTTGGTATGATTATTCTCTTGAATGTCATTGCAAGTGGTAGTAGTTGTTGCCAACAAGGACCTAAGAGATCGTGCTAGAATGTTTGCTTTGACGAAGTCATTTTGTCGACGAGCTTCCAAAATCAGAAAGATAAGATGAAGACGAGTTTGTGTTCGTTCACTTAGCTTGGTAATCTCTTTGACTTCATTTTCGATAAACTTGCAATCATCTTTGATCTCTTCCAACTTGACTCGCATCTCTCTTTGATAATCTTTCATGCATTTCTGGTCTACTCTAATCTTGATCACATCTCTTTTCAGTTTCTTTATCCCAGCTTTCAATTCCCTTGTCGATTTCAGTTTCTGTATATAGGCAGTTAAAAACATTAATATCCGATTAGCAATTATCTGTAACAAAAGCTTATTTATCATATATATAAATAATGCAATGTATAATTGTTTGGCAATATAAAGAAAATAAAATAGTTTATTTTTAATTAACACAAAAAGTACTATATATATATATATATATATCAATGTGCCCATATGTACAATAGCCAAGGCTATTAATTGCTTGATATTTTCTATCTGTTTTGACGATCATTGAAAGAAGGTTGTATAACATTAGACGGAATAAGCAAGGTCGATTATCGCCCTCTTTGATTGATGTAGCACTTTCCGATATGCAATGAAATCGTTTCTTACTTTCAAGAAAAAAATAAGAAAATGGTTGCATGTGAAATTAGTTTTCAAAGTAGAAATTGAAGGTCTTGAACTGAAAATTCTTCGTTTCGACTTTAAACTATATATCATCACAGTAATTTTTCTTGGCCAATATATGTCAAACAATGAATTGTACTGAACTCGAACTATAAGTTAAATGTCACTCATGCAAAGATACATATGGTTAATCAGGATATATAATACACCACCACATTGTGTAAACACATGCAAATTAATAAGTCTTAGCATTGTTCGATACGTACTTTGTACTTATCTTGAGACGAACCACGAGACTTGGATATCCGGCTTGAAGCTAAACGGAGCTGGTCAACCTTCATCCTTTCGAGATCGATATGTATATAGAACACTCGACTTATAAATAACTAACTAGCCAAAGAAACTATTGTATCATATATGTGCTTATTCACTCCGACAATTGCAACCATTTTATACAAACTGAATATGTTATTTCTTAGAAGCTGTATACGTAGTGTTCTAATAATTTCAATTTTTCACTATAACAGTTTGGTTCGTACTCATGTTGTTCGAAATCACTACGCACCTTCTACCAAATTAAAGAAGAAAGTATCCCCTCATGAATCAATTTAAGAGTTTTCATGAAAATAGTTATTACATGACCATTATTATTTATTACTTTGAGGCAAGAGAAGAAGACTTTCGTTATTAGTCAAATACGTGTAGAAAAGAGGAAATAATGGATCGAACGATGTTCGTGCGACAACGTTACACTCATCGTCAGTCATCGAGCGATCTCTTTGATTATCGACTGGTGTTGAAGGTTTTTTTTTTTTTAATTTGATAAAGAAGCCCGGATCACTTCAGATCCAGTGGCCCAGCCCAAATAGAATTGCATTTTGTTTCAAAAGCCCATTCAAACTAAAATTTACATTTTTTTTTTCCCTTCACTAACTGACTGTAGCATTTGCACTACATTTTAGATTACAAGAAGCAATAAGCTAGCGGACATTATTAATCTCTAATTTGGATTATAAATTTCATGTTACCTACAACTACAATATTTATGACATATTCAATCTTTGAAGAAATTATGTACAAATTCTCGAGAATAAAAGTATAGATACTTGCCTACTAAGCTTCAAATGAACGAGCTCAAAAATTCATAAGCTGCGTTACGAAGAGAAGTCGTCGTTTCATTTCATTTAACTCTAACTTGGAGAATGAGATGAACTTCTCTCTTGAAGATTGACATTAACTCTTGATTAGCTTCAATGCCTACTCTCCTAATCACGACCAATCATCAAATTTCAATACAGTTTAATTTGTTGGAACAAACTGCCTGTGAAGCGAAACCGTGTTAGCCGATCCTGTTTACACAGGTCTGCAGCAATTTGTGTAAGTTGGCTATTTTTGTCAAAACCATTATACAGAAGATTTGTTTCATTCTTACAGCACAAGTCACGTATGGAAACTAGTATAAACAAAGAATCCTTATTTGATATGGTCAAAGATCAAGATTTGATTTGGTTTAAATAGGAGTTTCCTATTTTATGGAGAATACTTTTTCAAAACCGATTAGAAAAGTATTATGTGATCTGATATGGTTTCCTATTCTGATTAATTTCTGAATGGAAGGAATTATATTCTGATATTGTTTTAAAGAAGATTTCCTATTCTGAAAAAGAAAATTCGTACAAAAGAAAAGACCATTAGGTGAAGGATTCTTATAGGAAACAATTCCTATTCTGATAGGAATGTGATTTTCGAATTGGAGAAGAAGAAGAAGATTTATTCTATGTGATTTTCAATTTGGTGGAGGAGTCTTAATTAAATCCTAAAGTAAAGAGGAAGAGAATTTCTGTAGGATACAATTCCTAACTAAAAGGGAATTGATTCCTAATTTGAGAAGAAGACTTATTCTCCAAGGATTCAAGGTTTCTACTATAAAAGACCAGCATCTCTACAACCTTGAATACATCTCTTGAGCTACAAATTCGTTCATATAACTTCTAGAGAGAGAGACGTTTTTCTACACCATTCAGTTTACAATCTGTTTGACCTGTGTGTCTGTGAACTGTTTACACGGTGTGCGTGATTACTGTGAGCACTGATCCAACTATTCAGAGTTATTCTTTACTGTGCAAAGAACCTGTGGCGCTCGTAACCTGTGAGGAGGCTGCGAGAAAGTCCTTACCCGTCTTGGTGAGGCAACCGGCACTCGTACATCTGAAAGAGGGTTGCGAGAAGTCCTTGTCCGATTGACAAGGCAACGGAGCGCGTATATCTGAAAGAGGGTTGCGTGAAGTCCTTACCCGTTTGGTAAAGGCAAACTGTGTAAGTCCTGGTCTGTGTAGATTAGGCTGTGTTAGGTAGAACGAAGAGTACACTTAGTGAAATAGGAAGTAGGTTATAGACGAGCGAGTTGTAACCCGTGTACTGTCATATTGTTGCAAGAATAGTGGAATACCGTTTACCCCTGGACTAGGCCCCGCAGAGTAGGTGATCCGAACTGCGTGAACATATCTTGTGTTATTTACTTTCTGTGCTCTATTTTTATACTGTGTTAACTTGCCCCTGTTAGCACACCTGCACTAATCTGTCATATTAGGTCGGAATACACTTTCAAGTGGTATCAGAGCGGGCTCAAGAAACTTCTTGAAAAAATATCTTACGTATTCTGACAATGAAAGAAAGGATACAATGCCATGAATGCCAAGGTTTTGGTCACATTGCTGCCTAGTGTGCTAACACTTTGAAAAAACAGAAGAAAGCTTTCATATCGACATGGACTCATGGAGAGTCATCCGAAGACAAGTCTGAATTTAGTGGAAGTGAGAGTAAGTTTCCTGCTTGTAAGGCTCTTGCAGCTCATGTATCTGTAGGCACAACCCGTAAATCTGTGAACACAGAAACTGTTAGCACTGCTAAAACAAAGAAGAACTCATGTTCAGATGAGGACTCAGATAGTGATGATGATAGAGACATATATGCTGCCTTCAAAGACCTTTGTGGAAAAATGACTGAATCTCTCAGAATCAATGTCGGACTTGCTGACGAAGTAAAGAAACTGACAGCTGAAAAGAAGGAATTCATTAAAGAGATTGATCAACTGAAATCTGAATTATCAAATTCTAAGAAGAAGCTTGATAAAGCCAACTGTGCCATTGGGAAGTTCAACAAAGGGAAGGGAAATCTTGATGAGATCCTGAATAAAACGTCTCCAAAGAATAATGTTTTTGGGATTGGCCACAAATCATCAAAAACTGAAAAAGGAAGCAGCAGTTCAGGACGTGACAACAGGGTGACTAAACACATAATTATATGTCACTATTGCAACAAACCTGGACATATCAGACCTAAGTGTTGTGCATGACAAGCTGATATTCGAAGTCTCATTGTTTCAATGCCAAGGAAACAGCCAAAGAAGAAGGTCGATATCATCAATCTCTCTCAACGTCATATTTGGGTGAAGAAGAAAGATTTGAAAAGCCTTAAGTGCAAAGTCTCACCAAAAAGGGCAGCTAATCGGGATGATGAACCTGTAATCGGTCAACTTCTGTCTAATGATAACACACCTAGTGTGGAGCATTAGGGTCGAAAGGTGTTAACAGTAATGAAAACACACCTAGTGTGGAGGCATTGCCTGTTAGCACAGATATCAGGAACGCTGGTGCTGTAAGCTTATCGAAAAATCCAGTATAGCACTCCAAATCGAAGCACATCCAAGTTCGTCACAATTTTATTAAAGAGCCTGTAGAAGAGAAGAAAGTGGCCTTGAAATATGTCTCAACCGAAAAATAAATAAAGAAGCTAGATGCAAGTCGCTTTGAGTTCTTGAGAGGAGCTCTCGGAACTTGCTCCACGACGTGAGAATTGAGATAAGTGCTTCTCCCATGTATATACCATTTTAATTATTGTTTTGTTCTTTCTTTTTGATAAAGAAAAAAAAGAAAAAAAAAATTAGAAAAAGAAAAATCCAAAAAGAAAGTTGGAGTGTGTTCCTAATGTGAGGGAACAATGATTGGGCTATGACGAGTTAAAATCCAAGGAGAAAGCCTGATGAGATTATGAGAAGTCTCTGGTTTGCCTGTCGTTGCTGCGGATCCTGTTAACACAGAGGATCAAGTTGTTGCTGAAACCTGTGGCAACCCTCAAGCTGAGGGGAGGCTCGTGCTAAGGAGGAGTTCCTTCATGCTTGTATTGAGGGGGAGTTCCATAATAAGAATGCTGCAGCTAAGGGAGAGCAACAAAATATCTCTCCATCTAATGTGGAGAATGCTGAAGACACTGTGCTGGAGACAGTGTTGCTGAAGTACTTGTGTGCACTGGCCATCAGTCCTTAAAACAGAAAAAGAAAAGGCAGGAGTACATGTTGTGAAAGCTCAAATTGCACGAAACTGATTCTCAGGGGGAGCTTTCTGATTTTTGCTGAAAGTTTTTGTCATGATTAACTATTCGAAACTTTCATCTTCTTGACACTTTGTGTAGTAACTTTGTTGGACAAGTTACAATTAATCTGACCATTCTGCTAGTTTATTATCTCCTGAAGGTCCCTTGGCGATTTATTGACAAAAAGGGGGAGATATTGGAAGGCATTCAAATCTGGCGGTCAGATCTGTGCAAATCGATACTGTGTTACCTGGAGACTGTGAACACAGTTCTGCAATTGATTGCACTTTACTAGTTTCCGTGTGTTACCAATGTTGTGAAGACTTGTTGTTTCCGTTGTTCCACTGCCTATTGAAGATTTGAAGATTATAACGGAAGGTTTTGTCAAAAATGCCAAAGGGGGAGATTGTTGGAACAAACTGCCTGTGAAGCGAAACCGTGTTACCCGATCCTGTTTACACAGGTCTGCAGCAGTTTGTGTAAGTTGGCTATTTTTGTCAAAACCATTATACAGAAGATTTGTTTCATTCTTACAGCACAAGTCACGTATGGAAACTAGTATAAACAAAGAATCCTTATTTGATATGGTCAAAGATCAAGATTTGATTTGGTTTAAATAGGAGTTTCCTATTTTATGGAGAAGACTTTTTCAAAACCGATTAGGAAAGTATTATGTGATCTGATATGATTTCCTATTCTGATTAATTTCTGAATGGAAGGAATTATATTCTGATTTTGTTTTAAAGAAGATTTCCTATTCTGAAAAAGGAAATTCGTACAAAAGGAAAGACCATTAGGTGAAGGATTCTTATAGGAAACAATTCCTATTCTGATAGGAATGTGATTTTCGAATTGGAGAAGAAGAAGAAGATTTATTCTATGTGATTCCAATTTGGTGGAGGAGTCTTAATTAAATCCTAAAGTAAAGAGGAAGAGAATTTCTGTAGGATACAATTCCTACACTAAAAGGGAATTGATTCCTAATTTGAGAAGAAGACTTATTCTCCAAGGATTCAAGGTTTCTACTATAAAAGACTAGCATCTCTACAACCTTGAATACATCTCTTGAGCTACAAATTCGTTCATATAACTTCTAGAGAGAGAGACGTTTTTCTACACCATTCAGTTTACAATCTGTTTGACCTGTGTGTCTGTGAACTGTTTACACGGTGTGCGTGATTACTGTGAGCACTGATCCAACTATTCAGAGTTATTCTTTACTGTGCAAAGAACCTGTGGCGCTCGTAACCTGTGAGGAGGCTGCGAGAAAGTCCTTACCCGTCTTGGTGAGGCAACCGGCACTCGTACATCTGAAAGAGGGTTGCGAGAAGTCCTTGTCCGATTGACAAGGCAACGGAGCGCGTATATCTGAAAGAGGGTTGCGTGAAGTCCTTACCCGTTTGGTAAAGGCAAACTGTGTAAGTCCTGGTCTGTGTAGATTAGGCTGTGTTAGGTAGAACGAAGAGTACACTTAGTGAAATAGGAAGTAGGTTATAGACGAGCGAGTTGTAACCCGTGTACTGTCCTATTGTTGCAAGAATAGTGGAATACCGTTTACCCCTGGGCTAGGCCCCGTAGAGTAGGTGATCCGAACTGCGTGAACATATCTTGTGTTATTTACTTTCTGTGCTCTATTTTTATACTGTGTTAACTTGCCCCTATTAGCACACCTACACTAATCTGTCATATTAGGTCGGAATACACTTTCATAATTCACATGGATTGAAACAGAAGCAGGCTAATTCATCATTATTTTTGTAAAACAAAATTCAAACACGGACATGCATAAAATATAAGATAGTCAAGGGCATTGAATCAGCTAACCCTGTTTTAGAGCCATTTTCTCCCACAATGATCTTACGCTGACTTGGCTTTGAAGTGATCAAATGTTGCTCACTCCTTTAAGAGTCATCACGTAACTCCTTCCAGTCTATCAGCCGGTAAGGAAATTCCTGAATGAACATTGTTTATCATTCTCATTCAGAACGAGAGTATATATTTTGACTAAGAATTAGTGAAACGTGCAGTACTTATAAATAGAACATTTGAAATTCCGATCTCTTATCTCTACCTTGATGGACATGATCAAGCAATCTTCCCCGAACTTCTAATGAAATGTTCATCAAGACTTCTTCGCTCATTGTGAGCGGATCTTCATCCCAAGGTCTTTTCACAGCCTAAGGGGGGGAAAAGGGTGACTAAAGAGATTGAGAACAGCCTTCAATAGTCACAAATTTCCCAAATTAAAATCAGATTATAGCTCATATTATAATAGCCACCCTAACAAACCACCAGACAAAAAGGTGTTATATGACATGCCTGCTCCATTAAAAATTTAGAGATATCTTTTACTAAAGCCTTTCAGTCCTGAGATTATGAAAACCCTGAAAACCTTACCTTTCATACCCGGTAAGATCTATAAATTGCACCGCAACCTTCAATAAGTCCTTTTTCTCCTCTAAATCAACCTTATTCATGCATAATATGCGGTTTTGCTTTGAGTATGCTTCTTCTCCCATTCGATTAATCAATAGGTCAGGCATATGAGGCAGAAACAAGAATGGATCATCAATCAGTGATAGTATATATAGTGGGAAAAACAAGCCATATTTTCTTATCTCTGTAGAAAAATTCTTGAACAAGAATTGAATAGTAAACACATGATTGTAACAGCTTGATATGACCGGAAACAGAAAAGAATATAAATACGAGAAGCAGAACAGCTATGTAAATTCAATGATAGCCAACAGATCAGTGACCTGGTAAGATGCCTTTATACATCGAAGATAACCATTAGCACGTCATACAGTTCAATCGAATTCCATGCACTTTCAACACTAACCAATATGTCTCTATGAGGGAATCCACTTTTTTTTTAACAATAGTCAAGGATTATCAAAGAATAACTGCACAATTGAGTCAATTTGAAATAATAGTATAGAATAGGCTCATTCTTCGTTCTTTTTCTTCTTCTTTAAGCATATGTGTGCATAATGAAACAAGTAAAAATAAACGCAGACTAACATACATACAATTAGGTTATCCTCTTGTGTCATTAATCCTAACACCCAATGAGTGGTTGTGTTGGTCTTCCGTGATACAGCAGCAACCTTTGTCCCAACCTATATAGATTGAAATAAACCAAGATACATGAAAATAGAATCACCTCCCATCATCTCAGAACTAATAGGAGAAATAACCAAGTTAAAACACTAAACTTGCACTGATAGCCCATCAGAGATAATGAAAGATTAAGCAAAACGCCATAATTGAAAACAGTAAATCCATAAAGTTGATAAACAAAAGTGGCGAACCAGAGAAACAGACCATGAAATTAGTAAGGGATGACTTCCCAGCATTTGGGGCACCCACAATTCCTTAATAAGAAAAGAAGATTATAGAATATCAAATGATAAAATTCCAATATAAACCCTAATCACAATCATATATAATCACCCTTCTATTCCATTGATTACAGAGAATAAGGAGTTCATCTTCTCTACAAGAGAAACCAACTAGCTACATTATCGTAGCTGCTATGCACCCTAGACTACGGTCTTGTGGTGAGCCTTCTTGGTCACTGTAGACCGGAGACGTTACTTGGCAATGAACTATCGAGGAGAACATTACTTGGCTTGAGATCACAATGAACTATCGGTGTCCCACAGAGATGATGTAAATACTCCAATACACAAGCAACATCAATGACAATGTTTAGCCTCTGAACGAAATCAAGACTAATTGTTCTCCTACGCATTTTGTTGTTTCCTCTTGGTGCTGGATGCAACAAGTCATGCAAACTCCCATTCGCCATGAACTCGAAAACCAAAGCTTTGAAATCATTCCCCTGATAATCAACACTTGCACAAGAAGTCAACACTCTTACAAGATTTCGGTGTTTGATTCTCTTTAAGGCCTCACACTCTGCAATAAAACTCCTGGAAGCTCCCTTATTCGAGAGGGCCACTACTTTAACGGCAACAATAGTTCTCCCTCCTGCATCATTTTGATCATGTATGCTGCCTTTGTATACGCAACCAAATCCACCTCGAGCTATTAACTTTTCTGAGGAGAATCCATTTGTGGCTTTCAACAGATCTTGATAAGAAACTCTAAAGCACGACTTTGCTATTCCCGAGGAGCTTGTAGTAGGATTACTCCTTTTCTTCGTCAACCATATGATAATGAAGCAGAATAGGATTAGACCTAATCCCAAAAGGCCGGAGGCGATAGAAATAATCAATTTGTATCTCTCCCCCATTTTAGATGTTTTAAAGATGCATTTAGGTAGATGAAGTTGGGGTATGCCACCGCAAAGCTTTACGTTACCTTTGACGGAAACTCCACTAAAATTTGTAAATATACCTTTGGTTGGTACCTTTCCATTGAAGTTATTGTAGGACAGGTTCAAACTATACAATGAGGTAAAATCAGCTAGAAATTCCGGTAGTGCACCTGAAAAGTTGTTATGAGAAAGATCTAGTTCTAGGAGAGCTTTAACAGAACTCAATGTTTTTGGAATTATGCCTCCAAAAAGATTTCCATGCATCAGTAAGATTTCTAGACTTAAAGAACCCCCGATGCTGGGTGTAATCTCACCTGTTAGCATATTGTTAGACAAATCTAGAGTTCCCATTCTTTAACTGTCCTATTTCATTAGGAAGGGGACCGGTGAGACGGTTTTGTGCTAGACCTAAGTATATTGATAGGGATGAGAGTTTGAAAATTTCTACGGGGATTGCACCATTGAGATGGTTGTATGAAACATCAAGGAGAAGTAAAGTTTTACAGCTTCCCAGGCTAGAGTGAATGATCCCTTGAAGAATGTCCTTTATCAAATTGAGTTCGAGGAGCTTTGTCAGATTTCCAAAAGAAGAGGGAATGAATCCGGAGAAATCGTTATATTCCATATTTAGATATTGTAGACTTGAAAGCTTTCCAATACCATGGGGGTTCTGTCCAGAGAGTTGGTTGCTCGCGACGTCTAATACACTCAAGTTTATGAGATTTTGTATTCCATCTGGGATTCTTCCAGATATATGATTTTTATATGATCTGAGTTGAAAGGTTACCTATGCATTCGGGTAAGATCCCTCCGAAATTATTGTCATCCATCTCAAGATTCGTAAAATGGTGGCATTAGTCAAAGAGCAGAGAAATAAGATCATCTTTCAATCCCCGGCTTCCAAGATTATCAGCAGAAAAGCGAAAACTTAGGAGATGCTTGAGATTTCCCACAAAAGGCACGTTCCCACTGAACTGGCTCACTGAAAATTGAAGTAACTCTGCGCTGGAGAGATTGCAAATGGTTAGCGGAATACTTCCTGTAAATTGATTATAACCCACACTAAAAAACTGGAGATTTGGAAGAGTTGTGCCTATGCCTACAGGAAGACGCCCGTGTAATTCATTAACTCCGACATCAAAAGCAGTAATAGATGAAATATTGAATATCAAGGGAGGAACGATACCAGATAATCTATTTCCGAACGCAGTGCAAATTTTCAAGTTTTTAAGTTGGCCAAGAGAATCAGGGATGGCACCAGTCATGTGGTTGTGAGACAGATCAAGATTTTGAAGAGTTGTCGAATTCCCAAAACAGGAAGGAATGCTTCCAGTTAATTAGAATGTGTCTGGAAATATGAAATTCCTCTAGCCTCGGCGAGGATCCGAAATCCATTGGAATTTCTCCTTCTAGATTGTTAATAGAAAAGGAATCATCCACAAGATTGGAGCACGTTGATATATTAGTGGGAATATTTCCAGTAAATGAATTATTGTATAAATATAAATATTTCAACCTCCTCATGTGACCAATCTGCGAAGGGATTCTGCCAGTGAAGCTGTTGTTTGTAAGCCACAACTCGTTGAGAAAGCTCATATTACCAATGTATGGAGAGAGGGAGCCAGACAGTTCGAGAGAGTGTAGGTCTAAACTAACGACTCGTTGGCGGTGGCGATGACTGCAGGTGACTCCATGCCTTTGGCAGAAATGAGTTGTATGGTTCCATGAACTCATCACCCCAAATGGATCATCCGTTATTTTTTTTCTAAATTCAATCAGAGCTTCAAGGTCTGTGTTGTTGCCATTAGCGGTGCAAGTTGAACATAAGGCTGCAATAAGAATGAGTGTTGAGTAGAAGCTATATTTGGATAAGAGAAACATATTGATAATTCTAATAGCAGTGCAAGTTGTATTCTTTGTATTATTTAATTGACTTAATTAAACAAGCTATATATATATGTAATGGTTTTTGTACTATTTCTGATGATCTCTAAAGATTACAAAGGGATCCAATTTATAGGCAAATTGTCCCGGAATCTAATGGTCAGCTCAAATGATATTTCCTACAAAGTAATTAATTAAGTTGCCTATTTTATTCGCGTCTGGATGATTTAAATGGGCTAACGGTAGATAATTGCAAATATAATAAATTTCAACCTACAGCAGAAGAGCTTTTAAGTACCGGCTTGCAACTTGGTGTTATTCTAGTACCTGAGAACTCAATTCCAAAAACTATTAGAGGGTTAAACAATTTTCTGGAAAAGTCTCAAGAATGATTGTGTGTGATTCGTAATGATGGAGATTTGCAATATTCATCCGAAGTTTCCACGAAGAGTAGAAGATTTTCTCAAGCTAATTCATCTTAGTTTGGACTACTTCGTATTTTCTTGTACGATTTTAGTTCCTATATATTTGAAATTTCCATATCTAGAGATTATTGCATAACCATAATTTTTTTTACCTTATTTAGAGGACAAGGTTAGTTTAGTCCAGATATTGCACATTATAATAATCCCTATACTTTCTACTTGTAAATTCCTCTATTATAAAAAATAAAAGTTGCCTATTTTATGGGTTAGAAAAATATTTTTGTTATATACTCCAGTTTAGTTATTTTCCCACCTGACATCAACACCCCTAAAAATGTCTTTTTTTGTTTCCTTGACTTGACTGAGTTTTACTAATGGAGTCTGTCCTACATTCTCCACCTTTCTTACTCCGTTTGACAAAGAGCCCAAGGGAAGTCTACAAGTCAATGCATCAACAAAAAATTTACAATTTAACTTGTAATGAAGTTTTTTTTAAGCTAGGCTGGAAGGGAGCTAAAGATGCCATGAAGGAACACAAGGACCATGGAAGAAAGCTAAAGAAGATGGAGGACTTGGATGCAATTACTTGATCACTTGACTGCTCGGTTTGATGATTAAATTGAACCATCATTGGTTTGGTTTAATTCTTGGACCATTTTTTCTTTTATTTCTACAATGTTGCCCGAAATAAATGTTGTTTTTAGAAGGCCTTTGTCCTATTCAAAAAAATAGAAGGCCTTTGTCATTCAAATTTTAAAGACTTTTTTCATCAAAAATAAAATAAAATAAAAATTAGACTGTTAATTTTTCTACTGGCCATTCATTGTGTTCAGCTCTCGGCATCTCTACACAAAATCAGGGAAGCTTTTCTTGCTCCGCAAGCCACCAAATGGAAACCCCCATCTCTTGGACATTTCAAGATCAATACAGATGCTGCTATTTTTCGGAACTCAGAAACATGGTGACTTGGCTCTGTTATAAGGGATTCGTATGGTCAAACTCTTGTTTATCAGTCTAAATTCGAAGAAGGCTTCATGGATATATCTTTCGCCGAAGCATCGGCCCTTTTTATGGGAGTATTGTTAGCTAAATCGTTTGGTCTAACACATGTGATTTTTGAATCCGATGCGCTCATGGTGGTTAACGATATAAATAGCATCGGCCCTAGTTTTTTAGCGTGCAAGGATATTATAGGTAGAATTAAACTTGTAGCTATCACTTTTGTATCATGTGTATTTACTTTTGTTCCAAGATCCAACCATCTACTTACCCATAGCATTACAAATCTTAAAAGCAATGGGCAAGGAAGATTATTGCCATCTTTGGAGATTGTAGCCAACGAGGCAACAACGATCTTACTTAATAATACTCCCTCTTGTTTATCAAAAAAAGAAAGAAAGAAAGAATTAGAAGAGGTAAGAATATCTACCCGTCTCCCTTGTTTATATGTCACTTTTGTTGGATGGTGTTTTGCCAAAAAATACACGAGATTCCCGTTCATCTTCCATTCACCCGCTCACTTAACGTTAAAAACATGCACACTTATTTTTTCAAAGCCCATGACTCTCTCCACACTCATCAGAAATTTGTGAGCTTGGTGTCATTCGAAAGAAGACATCGAGCTTTTCAATTTGAATACCAATTTGACCATATTATGATCAGTAATCCATCCTTTACGATAGTTGCAAGTTAAGGCCGTTTTCCTGTCAAAATCCTGTTTTGCCCATTCTTGCTTCTCTCTCCAATTTCCGTTGGTGTTGTTTCATTCCCTGGAAATGGAATGCGGGACAACACAATGTGAACCCCTTTCCTTATTCCTTTTCCATCCGAAAGAATCACATTGAAATTTATTGAATAATCTTTTTAATGATTGAACGCGAAATCTTCGAATTTGAAATTTATATAGTAAGGCAGCCCTTTTAATTTCAGTGTGGATTTTTCAGAAGAATTCCTTTGAACAAGTAAAGAGAAGAAACACATGAGTAATACAATGCGTGGGGAAAGCTGCCGTGAGATTGAAGTAATCAGAACAAAACATTGTTTAGGTTCAATCTCTATCTTTTGTTTACTTGTCTCACGGCCAATAAGGATGGAGACATCGATGGAAAAATTGAAATATAGAAAAAGGTGAAAAGAGGAACATGCCTACAACTCAAGAAGTTTTTTAACAAGGGTACAACTCGAATAATTCTATATAAACAATACCACGATTTTGGATGATCTAAACAATCGTACAACTGGAACACTCGAAAAGTTACTCACAAAGCTAAAACTCGGAAACATCTAAATAAATCCAAAGTCAGGATAATCAAAACAAGCTTGTAGCTCGGGGTGCATTGGAAAACGCATCAACCCAGGACAAGCATGCCTACCATTTCTCTCCATTTGTTTCTATTCCCCCTAATGAGACGATAACTATAATTTAGCCCCGTACCCTTTATAGTAAGTTTATTAAGGCCCTTATCTTCATTTTCACAATATTTATTAGTAATGTAACCTTTTTAGTTTTTTGATGTTTGTCTGAATGTTAGTAATAGATGAAGGGGCTTTAATAAACAACCAGATTTTTGTTTTTTTGATATGTTCCCGATGGAATTCGAACCAACAACCTCTAAGTGGAAGGCGGGCGCCCTAACCATTAGACCATGCCGTGGTTGGTTAATAAACAACAAGTTAAGTTGTTTGTTCTCTGAGTTTGCATAGTTCTTTCTTTCTTCCTAGTAAAAATGAGCGAGATTTTTCCAGAGGAGAAATTTTTAGTTCATGATATGAGTTTCCTTGCATCATAAGATATTGTTAAAAACAAAGAAAAATCAAATCTTTGAGAAATTCAAAACTGATAAAGGTGAGAAGTGAGTGAAAATAACAATATCAATCATCATAATAAATACTTTTTAAGATTCACTAAGATTTCCTAACAAAAAAGACGAATTGAATTTTTCAGTAAGTTTCTAGCTAGTCTTGTTACTTGAAAGAAAAGTATATGCTAGTCAGACAATGGCAGAATACTACCCAATTCGAATCCTACCACTGGACCTATTACAGGGACACAATTGTTGACTTACCATTGGCTCGAAGATGGAAAAAGCAAAAGCAGACAATTCGACTAGCCTCCAAAACAAGTAAAGAGCTGGAGCAATTCCAGTATTTAAATAGGCTCAACAGGAGTGCAAGCCTCTTTCTCCCGTTCAGCCTCCAATGGCTTCTGAAGACGCTCAAAAGCTCCTGAGGTAGGTCAGTCAGTTTGAAACATTCAATTTTGATCGTTGAATTGAGACTTAGTATTATTTGGTTTGTTGAATAGATATTGAATTTCTGTGAGGTTTACAGAGATATATGAATCGAGAATTGCTGAGTTGTAGACTTAAAGCTTACCTGAGTTGTAGTTATGTTAAGAGTATATCCCGAGTTCTAGACTTGTTTAGAGTATCCCGAGTTGTAGGCTTGTTTAGAGCATTCCGAGTTGTAAGCTTGTTTATTGAATTTCTGTCATGAATTTGCTGTTTTGACGTTTACAGAGAATGAGAGAAATATGAATCGAGAGTCAGAATATCGATATAAAGGAGAGGTTTTTTTATTTTCATTATGAACATATTCTCCCTTACCACCATAGGCAAGGAAAGAAAACGAGGGCCATTCCGGAAAAGGATTTAAGGGGCAAAACTGACTCTTTAGTACCCGTTGCTCCTTCCTCCTCCTTTTGAATTCACTTATCAAGCTCCAATTACTCTGTTAGAAGTCTTCTATTATTTTGTAATAGTAGTTTTAATGGTAGAACAATGCTTGTAAACATGTAAAAGCTGAACCATTGGCCAAAGCTGTGCTAACTTGTTCCACAAGTTTGAACGTTTTTCCTATTTGCTGCCTGTAGGTTCTGGGTTGGAGACTGTTGGATGAAGAAATTGGACTTAATGCCTGTGGAAATTGAGAGATTTCAAATGTGGGATTGAACTCATCAATAGGATTTGACTTGGAGAAAATGATAGAGTGCATCCACTCCCATATCTCTTCCAAATCCACTCATCTTATAACCTCCCTAAGGACAATCGAAGGCGAAATAGCAGTTTATCCACACGACTCCAGCTCCATGTGCCATCAAGCCCTTGTTTACAATGCGCATAAACCATTATGTTAAATAGCAGTTTATCCACACGCCTCCAGCTCAAAGTGATCTCGACGCTGTGTTGCATGTATCGATATTTTTCTTCACAATGCAAGCAGCCAACTGTAATAGCTCTAAGTGATATTAATTAATAATTACTAGACATGTTGTTGTCGGCTTGTTGCTTGGGACACACTTAATGCAATTGGAGAGGATATTAAGGCCACAAAAGCTTTCGTGTGAATGAAGTAATCGAGCATTGATTAGATCAAAGACTCAGTTGACCTTGAGAAAGTATGGATTATAATGCCTCATTAATGTAACTTTAAAAAAGAACAGTTTGAAACTGTCACTTTCTTGTTTGGTCTGGTCTCGAACCAAACCAGATGATAATAAAGTTAAAAGCTTTGATGACGCAAACCTATTTTCCATGGCATGGAAATGACTCGAGACACAGATAGTCAGAAATATCTACATTAATTAATTAATCCATTTCACTGCAACCTAAAGACTGGAAACTATTTTCCATGGCATGGAAATGACTCGAGACACAGATAAGCCTTTTGGTCCATATTAATTGTTGAACAACAAACTGCATCGTCGGTCGAAATTCAGGAAGGTTAAGGCATGTAACTCCAGTTTAATTATCGCAACAATCTCTTCGATCAATTCTGGTTTAGGAACCGGCAAATGTTCGTCCACAACTCAGTTATCGACGACAGAGACGACAGCAACAATGGCAACGAATCCGAAAGTAAAGGGATTAGTTCTATTGGATGACCCATCATCATTCGAGCACCACGTCTCCAAAACTGAATACATCGCATTTCTGGGTTATCTTCATTGTATAAGCAAGTTCTGCATGAATGAATATTGAACAGAAAAATTAAAACTTGGAAATAAATGTCAACTTCGAACTGAAAACCGAACTTGAATCAGTTCTCTGAGTTGGTTCGACAAACAAGTGCTAGGACTAATTGGTGTGTTAGGAGTAGAACTGCCTGTTTTGAAGGCAAAACCGGGCCAGTAACACTTTCACGATCTGAGTTTATCTTCATAGTAAGGAGTCAAATTGCCATCCTTTTTAGACTTAGATTGGTTTTCAGCACCGACGACTTGTAGCATTTTCACGATACTTCTCATCGATGGCCGGTTAATAGGGAGAGAACTCGTACATAGTAAACCAATGTTAAGGACTTTGCAAATCTCTTTCTTTGAAACAAGGATCAAGTTTAGTGTCTATTACATGGTCTACTCCTTTTTGGTTCAAAGTGGTGCAAACCCATTTCACCAAATCTTTTTCGCCGAATTCTGGAAAAACAGGGTGTTTCCCTGTCACCAATTCGAGAATAACAACTCCCTAGCTATAATTGTCGCTCTTTTTGTTAACTCCGAGAGTGTATGCATATTCTGCACCAACACAAGAAACACTTGTCAGTTCAGATAGTCATGCATAATCACTATTAGCAACCAATTCTAAAGAGAAAAACCTAAGGTGTTTTGTTTTTCCAAACACAAAACGAACACACCTAAGTAATGAGTTATGAGTATTTTACTTACCTGGAGCAATATAGCCACAAGAGCCAGCAATGACAGACATGGATTTAGCAGCCTTTCCGATAGAATCGACGACTTTGGCCAGTCCAAAATCGGCAAGTCTTGCTCCAAAATCTCCATCAAGCAAGATATTGTTAGACTTGACATCTCTATGAACAATAGCTGGAACACAATCATGATGCAAATAAGAAAGTCCCTCAGCTGAGTCCACAACAATCTTATACCTAATCGGCCAATCTAACAACCCTCCTTTCGTACTATGAAGCAAATCACCCAAACTTCCATTAGGCATGTATTCGTAAACTAGAAGCTTACAATCCTTAGTTGTACAACTACACCATAACTTCACGATATTCTTGGGCCTAATCTTTTCAAATGTCTCGATTTCTGCCTGAAACCCGTCGGCGGCAAAGACGACATGTAAAATCGTAAAAAAAAATCGCAGAGGGTAATACTAGAACTTTCTTCTTTTAGCATTGACTTAGCATTGGAAACTCTACATCGGCAAACCAAATTTCCCGTTCTTTGAAAATAAGCATAGGAGGTGTACCATAGAACAGATCATTTTGCTGGACGACTTGTAAGGGACTGAGTTTGCACAAACATGAACTTGCTCGTGAAAGGAAAGGGGCTAAGTATAAACCCAATCAAATGGGCGACACCAACAACATGTATAAGACGCCAAGTGCCCAAACAGATTGAAAACTACACATTTAACCAATAGACTTGTACATTTACTGTAAACATGTATAAGATGATAAGTTTAAGTGTTGCTAGAAATGTCTCTTTTTAATTTAGTAATCTTAATTCCAACAGCAACTACTAGCTTACCTTTACATGGACTCACTAGGAAACAAATGATTCGTTCGGAAGGAGCATTAACATAAAGCAGAACCACACCTGAAAAGATGGGCAAAAGCCGATGCTAGAATCATCAAAGCCTTCAAAAAAACCTTATGCACTATTGCTTCTTCATCAAACCCAGAGCAGAATGGACTGCCAAAACAAACAAAAGGATAATGTAAACTCAGAAGTAGCACAAATATTAGCTAACAATTTCTCGAAAATGGAAAAGTTCATTATAAACGTACCTGCTTGTTTGCTCTTTTCATCTAAACCACTATCAGATAGCAGATTCACTATCAGTTTTGCCATGTGATAATCTGCAGAAAATCCCCTATCACAAGCTTCTCGAAGAAGTTCCATTGCCTTCACAATATCATTGTTTGTAATACAACCCCTGATAATTATGTTATAACAGCAACTATCCGCGGAGCAACTAGCATCCTCCATTTCACTAAACAAATTACATGCTTCCTCCAAAAGTCTTTCCTTACATAGCCCTTGTATCATTATAGAATATGTATACACATTGGGATGTAACCCTTTGGATTTGAGACTAAGAAACATATCTCTTGCAGCTTTCAGTTGACCAGATTTGCACAAACCTTTAATGATAATACTTTGGCATTCAATATCAGCAGATAAACCATTGTCTTGCATTAGTTTAAACAAGACCACTGCCTCATCAAGATGCCCATTGTCTACCAAACCATCTAACAAAGTCCTGCAAGTGACCATATCTGGAGGTTGACCGGAAGCAGACATCTTGTTGAAAAGTTGTTTTGCTTCCACAACCTTCCCTGCTTGAAACAACCCATCCAGAAGAGTGTTGAAAGTGACAGCATTTGGAAATAACCTTACTTTAGACATTTCGTCATATAGTCTCAATGCTTCATCTATCATTTTAGATTTGCAGTACCCATTTATCAAGATGTTATAAGTTCTAATATTAGGAGAAACACCTTGTGAATCCATACAGCGGAACAACTTTTGGGCTTCCTGCATTTGACCACGTAAGCAATGCCCATCGATTAATGCATTAAAAGTTACGTTATTGGGCCTCTGGCCCTGGTCAATCATCATTTTGAAAATGGCCTCTGCTTCTGAAACAAGCCCTTCTTTACAATGTGCATCGATCATTATGGTAAATAAATAATTGTCTGGCTTGATATTGTGAGCAACCATCTCAATCCATAGGCATTTAACTTCTTTCCAGGCACCTGATTTACACATTCCATCGATTAATGAGCTATACGTAACCACCGTAGGTGTAATGCCTTTGTTCTTCATTTCATCAAAGAGATCAAACGCTTCCTTCACCTGCATATTCTTACTTAGACCATCAATAACAGTGCTATATACCACTACATTAGGCTCCACACCTCCTTCAAACATCTTCCGTAACAATTGAATAGCCTTCTCCACATTGCCTGTTTTGCACAAACCATTTACGATTGCACTATATGTAATTAAATTAGGTTGATGGCCCCTCTTGACCATTTCATCGAACAATGTAATAGCTTCAGATACATCACCCTTTTTGCACAGTCCATTTATCAACGTGCTGAATGTTATAACATTATGCTCGAAACCCCTCTTAGCTGCCTCTCGAAACAGTTTATTAGCCACATCAGTATTTCCTGCTTGACACAAACCATTGATCATTGTGTTGAAAGTAATTAAGTTGGGCTCATAACCTTCCTTGACCATGTCATCAAACAATCTTGCTGCTTCAGTCACTTTTCCCTCTAAGCACATTCCATTAATCAAAGTACTGAAGGTGATGACAGTAGGGTGAAATCCAAGTTTCAGGATCTTCCCAAAGACAGCCAAACCAGAACTGACATGACCCAGGCGACAAAAACAGTTAATTAAGATGCTCAACATGACAATATCAGGTGAAATGCCAGACATAGTAATCCCCCCAAAAAGAGAAACAACAGAGCTATAATGTTTCATTCTAGCCATTTCCCCCAATAATTTATTGAATTTGCCGATGTTCGGAGGAGGATGCATAGAAATCATAGTATCAAACAAAGAAAGAGCATCATCAAGAGTGTTAAACCCATAATTGCGCTTATCGCCTCGGCGGCGGGTAGAATGAGAATGAGAGTGAGAGTGAGAGTGAGAGTGAGAGTGAGAGTGAGCTCTTACACTTACAAAACTGCAGGGAAGAAGAAAGTGCCTGAACTTGTTGATTTGGAGGAGACGAGAAGAATTTTTCCATGGCGTCATCATCATCATCTGCTAATTTTCAGCTCCCGATTGAATCCAATTAAAATGTTGGTGATGTCTGGTTTTGCAAAAGCAGAAAGATGGAGGAGACTATGTTTCTTAGTTTTACATGTTGATGCTCAATCTTTAGCCTTTTAGACATTTGGCCCCCTAAACTTTAAATATTTTTAAGCAATGTCCAAAGGCATAATCTTTCTAATATTTAAACTCGAATTATAACTTGTCGATGACCTGAATGGATAGCCAATCAAATGCCTTTATTAAGATAAGAGCCATATTTTCGATGAGCAAGATGTCATTCACTCCCTCTTTGAGTAACAATAGACTCTTCCATTCAAATCTCGATAATCGTCCAATGTCGATCCTATTCAGATTAACAAAAAACACATCCATCACTTTTAATCTTGATGAAACCCACATCACATGTAGCTTTGTACGAGAACAAGAGAGGAATTACAAGTACTACGGCCGCCAATACAAAGTAATTGACAGACCAAATAAACTCTTCAATTCTATGTAGGTGAAACGAGAATACGGAAGATATACTACGGGAGCTTGCAGTCTTTCCATACATTAATGTTGGGCATGTCACAAGCTTTCCTATTCAAGGTCTGGTTTTGATGATTTGAATTAATGAGTAACAAAAATCTAATCAAGATCGATGAACATTAAATCGGTTTCTTGGTATGTTAAAGGATTAGATTTAAATACGATATGTTATTTCAAAACAACAACCCGGCCTAATGAAGACTCGCTCCTACTCAAGGACATGTATTCCCATGTCGAAGAAGAATGTATACGTCCTTGACATTCATGTACATGAAATTATCAATCCAGATATCATGACCCAAAATTATGATTCAGGTTTTGAAGAAAATACCCCTAAAATCATTGTCATAGTTTTGAAGAAACCGCTTCCCTTAATATTCCCTTCGCTTTTGTTTTCATTGTGGATTTTGTAGAAAAATTCCTTTGAACAAGTAAAGAGAGGAAACACATGAGAGTAATACAATGTTGGGGGAAAGCTGCCGTGTGACTGAAGGAATCAGAATATAACTTTGATTATGTTCAATCTCTCTCTCTTTTGTTTTTCCAAGTGCCGTGAATTTCTTAAAAAATCGAGAGATTACAGCGTAGGCCAAGAATTCTTTACTTGTCTCACGATCGATAAGGATGGAGACATGAATGGAGGAATTGAAATACAGAAAAAAGGCGAAAAGAGGAACATGTCTACAACTCGGGAAGTTTTAAAACAAGGGTACAAGTCCGGAAATTCTATTTAAACAAGACTACAAGTCTGGAAAAAAAAATTCTCATTTATAGGAAATTTCCCAGTTCCTTGTAAAACAATTCAGCCTTATACTGTATGTTGTGAAAAGTGAAAATGCGTGGAGTAGTCTTTTTTCTTGATTACTATTCATGTCATGATAACCAAAAACAGGTCAGTGTAAAAAATGGATTCTGGAAATCGAACAGAAGTTTTATTAACTGCGAACAATCCGTATCAGGCAGAGAACAACCATAATCTACATGTAGATTTACCGAGTACAAGTTAAAAAGTAAAACATATCTTGTGTAAGGCCAAGTGTTGGTTTAGAGCCATGGAAAGTTATACAAAGGAGTGACAACAGACTTGACTTGGCAATAATGATAAAAGTGCATCCATTCCCATATCTCTTGCAAATCCATTTATCTTATAACCTCCCTAAGGACAATTTAAATCGAAGGCGGAGTTGCAGTTTAGCCACACGAGTCATGACTCCAGCTTAAGTGATCTCAACACTACTGGGAAATTCTGGAGACAGTTTAGATTGCCTGGAAAAGCCGATTTGGATCAAATCGAGGCAAAATTGGAAGATGGGGTTTTGAGGATTAGTGTCCCTAAGTATGTTGAAGAGAAGAAGAGACAACCTAAGGTTGTTAATATTGATGCAGGGGAAAATGATGGTGGTCAGGATACTAAGAGACAACCTAAGGTTGCATTAGGGTTATTGCAAGTAACCGCCAGTTTAATTATCGCGACGATCTCTTTGATCAATTCTGGTTTAGGAACCGGCAAATGTTTGTCCAACAACTCAGATATTGGCGACAGAGACGATGTATCCATCACTGATAACACAGCGACAATGGCGACGATGTCGGAATTGTGAATCCGAAAGAGAGGGCATTAGTTCTATTCGATGATGACCCATCATCACTTCGAGCGTCACTATTCATAAACTGTATGCATCACATTTCTGGTTTATCTTCATTGTATAAGCAAGTTCTGCTTGAATGAATGAAACAAAATTTATAACCTGGAAATAATTGTCAACTTCGAACGGTTCGGTTAGATTTCAGATAATTATAAAATTGGTTTTTGCCTTAAACGGGCACAAAACAAGTTCTAGGACTGGGTCAATTGGAGTGTTTAAGAGTTGATATGCCTGTTCTGAAGGCAAAACCGAACTAGTAATTTGGTTTGAATCGACTCAATCAAATGTCAGTCTGGTCAAAAATTAACTCCGTCGTTGGATTCGACTTTCGAGACCGTAGTTGGATTCGACTTTCGAGAAATATATTCGAAAGTACTTGCTCAAACGGAAAAGTGCCGCAACAAAATCCCAACTAAATTGGCTTGTCCTATTGTAATCTCAATATAAAAATCGTAAAATTTTTGCTGAGGTTAATATTAGAACTTTTTCTTTAGCATTGGAAACTCTACATCGGCCAACAAAATTTCCCGTTCTTTGAAATACAGCACAAGACGATGTACCATAAAAAAGATAGTTTTGCTGGACGACTTGTTAAGGATGAGTTTCCACAAACATGAACTTGCTTGTGAAAGGAAAGGGGCTAATCATAAACACGATCAAATGGGAGACACCAACAAAATGTATAGGAGGCTTAAGTGCCCAAACAGAAATGAAAACAGCACATTTTACCAGATAGACATTTACTGCCAGCATGTATAAGAGGATAAGTTTCACTTGTTAACTTAGTAATCATAATTCAAACAGCAACTACTAGCCTACCTTTACATAATTCAAACAGCAACTACTAGCCTACCTTTACATAATTCAAACAGCAAAAAAAGTGATTCGTTCGAAGGAGCATAAACATAAAACAGAAGTACACCTGAAAAAATAAGCAAAAGCCCATGGTAGAATCATCAAAGCTTTCAAAGAAACCATATGCACTATTGCTCCTTCACCAGACCCAAAGCAGAATGGACTGTCAAAACAAACAAAAGGATAATGTAAACTCAGAAGTAGCACAAATATTAGCTAACAATTTCTAGAAAATGAAAAAGTTCATTATAAACGTACCTGCTTGTTTGCTCTTTTCATCTAAACCACGGTCAGATAAAAGATTCACTATCATATTTGCTGTGTTATAATCTGCAGAAAACCCCCTATCACAAGCTTCTTGAAGAAGTTCCATTGCCTTCACAATATCATTGTTTGTAATACAACCCCTGATAATTATGTTATAACAGCAACAATCCCCAGAGCAACCAGCATCCTCCATTCCACTAAACAAATTACATGCTTCATCAAAAAGTCTTTCCTTACATAGCCTTTGTATCATTATAGAATATGTATATACATCGGGATGTAGCCCTTTGGATTTGAGACTAAGAAACATATCCCTCACTGCCTCAAGGTTACCAGATTTGCACAGACCTTTCATGATAATATTAAAGCATTCAATATCAGGAGATAAACCATTGTCTTGCATTAGTTTAAACAAGACCAGTGCCTCATCAAGATGCCCATTGTCTACCAAACCATCTAACAAAGTCCTGCAAGTGACCATATCTGGAGGTTGACCAGAAGCAGACATCTTGTTGAAAAGTTGTTTTGCTTCCACAACCTTCCCTGCTTGAAACAACCCATCCAGAAGAGTGTTGAAAGTGACAGCGTTTGGAAATAACCTTACTTTAGACATTTCGTCATATAGTCTCAATGCTTCATCTATCATTTTAGATTTGCAGTACCCATTTATCAAGATGTTATAAGTCCTAATATCAGGAGAAACACCTTGTGAATCCATACAGCGGAACAACTTTTGGGCTTCCTGCATTTGACCACGTAAGCAATGCCCATCGATTAATGCATTAAAAGTTACGTTATTGGGCCTCTGACCCTGGTCGATCATCATTTCAACAATTGCCTCGGCTTCTGAAACAAGCCCTTCTTTACAATGTGCATCGACCATTATGTTAAATATATGGGTGTCTGGCTTGATATTGTGAGCAACCATCTCCCTCCATAGGCGTTTAACTTCTTGCCATGCACCTAATTTACACATTCCATCGATTAATGAGCTATACGTAACCACCGTAGGTGTAATGCTTTTGCTCTTCATTTCATCAAAGAGATCAAACGCTTCCTTCACCTGTTTATTCTTATACAAACCATCAATGACGGTGTTATATACCACTACATTAGGCTCCACACCTCCTTCAAACATCTTCCGTAACAATTGAATAGCCTTCTCCACATCGCCTGTTTTGCACAAACCATTTACGATTGCAGTGTATGTAATTAAATTAGGTTGATGGCCCCTCTTGACCATTTCATCGAACAATGTAATAGCTTGAGAGATTTCACCCTTTTTGCACATTCCATTTATCAACGTGCTGAATGATATAACATCAAGCTCCAAACCCCTCTTAGCTGTCACTCAAAACAGTTTATTAGCCACGTCGATATTTCCTGCTTGACACAAACCATTGATCATCGTGTTGAAAATAATTAAGTTGGGCTCATAACCTTCCCTGACCATGTCATCAAACAATCTTGCTGCTTCAGTCACTTTGCCGTCTAAACACATTCCATTAATCAATGTACCGAAGGTGATGACAGTAGGGTGAAAACCAAGTTTGAGGCTCTTTCCCAAGACAGCGAAACCGTAACTGAGCCGACCCAGGCGACAGAGAGAGTTAATTGAGATGTTAAAAGTGATGATATTAGGTGAAATGCCAGAAAGAGTAATCTGTCGATAAAGAGAAATAACAGAAGTATAATGTTTCATTCTAGCAATTTCCCCCAAAAGTTTATTGAATTGGCCAATGTACGGAGGAGGATTCATAGAAATCATAGTTTCAAATAAAGAAATAGCATCGTCAAGAGTGTTAAACCCGTAATTGAGCTTATCCCTAACAAAATGTCGGCTAACTACACTTGCAGCAGGAGGAGAATCGGAGCGAGAACGAGAGTAAGAGTAAGATCTTACATATGAATGTGTTGGAAGAAGAAGACGAGAATAAGCATTTCTCCATGGCGTCATCATCATCATCTGCTGGTTTTGAGCTGCCGATTGAGAAAATCGAATGAGAGTGAAGTGAAAAATGTTTGCTGGGAATTTCCGATATTTGGAGGTGATGATGGATTTTGCAAGTAGATGCTCAAGCTTTAGTCTTTTTGACACTTTGGCTTCCGTAACTTAAAATGTATTCTATTGACCCTCTAAACTTTATATTGTTTAAATGACTCCCTGAACTTTGCTTCGTCTGTAACCCAGTCCACGCATCTCACGAACAATCCAGAGCTCCCTCAGCATGATTCCTGGCTTGAAGCCGGATCGGAGATGGAAGGAGAGAAATGGCATAGGGCTGAGAGGAGTACTAGGAAATTCTGGAGCCAGTTTAGATTGCCTGGAAATGCTGATTTGGATCGAATCAAGGCGAAATTGGAAGATGGGGTTTCGAGGATTAACGTTCATAAGTTTGTTGAACAGAAAAGGAGACAGCCTAAAGGTTATTAACATTGATGCAGGGGAAAATGGTGGCGGTTTAAGATATTAAAAGCTCACAATGCTTTGCCATATGAAGTTTGGTTTGTTCCTCTTCTTTGTTTTCTTCTTCTTCGTCGTGTTTTGTAAGACGGTCGTCACGGCCGACGACCGGAGGCAGTGGTGTGGCTACATTAATGGAAGCCAAAAACAACCACTTTTCTTTTGTAAGTGCCAAATCAAACAAACAAACGCATCTTTATTTTTTAATTTTAGTGTGCAAGGTTAACCTTGTAGGAAAAATCAATTTCCATTGGTTTAGACTTGCTAGCAGCAAATGCAAGACTGCAATAGTGGATTCAAACCGCTTACTTAATCAACGTCGACCAAAAATTTCACCAGTTAATTTAAATGTCGCAGTATAAACTTTGGACATCTTAAACTTTTTTTTCCTTGAATATAAATCCTTTTTATTAAGCAACCGAAGATACAAATCTAGGTTTACAGAATTGATTACAGAATCTGGAACTACATCACAAGAAAACCTGTTTGGAAACAAGGAAGCCTTCTTAGCTATGTGTATCAGCCTGCCTGGCAACTTTCAATTGGTTAACCTAAAATGCCATCCGCCCGGCAAGTTTGCTTTCCAATATCCTTCTGTCTATGGCAGCATCAATGGAGCTCATCTGCAACAAAAGCAAAAGACAATATTATGAAACAATAACCGGGCCGGCAGTTCCATAGTTTTCTTAAAACTCGGTCCACTGTGAAAATTATAACCTTGCAAAAGAAGCTGACCTGGCCAAGTATGAATTCACTGTTTGACCATTACATAAATTGAACCATGGGGGAAAATCTGTTGGATATCATCTTGTTCAACCCAATCCCCCACATTTGGAATCAAAATGGGGAGAATGAATAAACAAAGTAAGTACATTTATTCCTAACTGGTAAAATTCTACATTTTAGATGCCATCGAGTCTCGTGGCAAGGGTGTCAGCATGTAATTACAGTGAAAGTAATGTAAAATACCTACTTGAACAGTTTGAAGCCCATACTCTCGCAGGCAATCCGCGGAAATCAGATATTGGCAGTTTAAAAATGTGACAACATACTCATCAATTAATGATTAGAAGTAAAGACAGGAAATGTGATCTAGTTCTATTCTTTTTATGCAAAACGATAGATAAATGAACACATAAAATACGTCTCTATGAATTTTTATTTTCATTTTTAAAAAATGGGAAAAAAAAAAAGCATATCTGGAATATGTTACTAACCATCTGGTCAGATGCGAAAACCAAGTCTGAGTATTTAAAGGGTAGTTGTAACTTACCTGGCTAGATTCATCATGCACCTGATACTTTGGTAATGGACATTCTCCTCTCCTCCTGCAAGTATGACCAATTAACCTTGAGTGAAAGTTTATGAACAATAGAAAATACTGAAGAAAAAGGAACAAACGGGAAGCAGAGTGCCAATGATTAGTATACTGACCATGCACATTGCCTCGTCATCCCAAACTAGGTACACCTCAGTCGCACCTGGCTGTGTAGTGGGAGCTTTGTTAGCAATTACAGGTGGTGGTCCAATTGAAGGACCCCCAGTATTTGGAGCAGATGCATAGGAATGCGAATTGAATGCTCCAGCCCCTACCACAAATATCAATGATCAGACAAATACCAGAATCATTACGCCCATGCCAATTAACGTTAGAAAAACGGATTTACAAATATGAACATGGATCGTACACAAAAAGCCTTCATGCTATCAAAATTTTAATCACAATTAATCAGAAACAATTATGAAATGTCAGTTGTATCTCAAATATAGCATTTAACTTATGCTTAACCCATTCACAAAGGCAACTCTTAAAAAGCAAATGGGGTAATGAGACTAATCAAACCTGAAACTCCAGGAGTATGGTACATGTTTGCCATGGGATTGTTAGTACCAGAAACTGCATCAACTGAACCTTTAATTTCTGTGAGTCCATTAGCCGAGATACTCTGTGAAGGCAATGCAGCCGAAAAGGGTGTATTTTGAGGCGGTACACCGTTATTAACAACAGGGAATAGTGGCTGAGATACGGAAACAGCAGGCATGGATCCAGGAGGTGCTAGTTGTGGGGTTTGGAAACCAGGAACAGTAGCTGTCGGCATCAGAGGCCTCATACTTTGCAACTGAAAGAGTGGTTGTTGCGAGTATCCCAAATGAGCAGGAGGAACTGGAACTGTTGGATGTTGTGGGTACCATGGTTGGGGACGAGGAGGAACTGCCCAACTGCCGTAACTGTAACCAATAACCAAAAAAATATATTAAGAATTTGAGGAATACTGAGCCCTTCAAAAGAAGTCTATACAAACTATACTCTATACCAATAACCCAATAAAGCAAAGTAGCAAGTATATATGTGTGTGTGTGTGCGTGCGTGCGTGCGTGCGAGTGTGTGTGTGTGTGTGTGTGTGTACAAGAACTGTATCTTAGGATGCAAAAGTGGACAGAACACATACGCTGGTCGCATCATTCCTAGAGTCGGCTGAGGAGGATATCCACCCACAAATGGTCTTGGCATTACACCACCTCCGAGCAGAGTCTGGGGAATTTCCACTTTGGCTGCTTTCGATTGAGTCTCTTCTTCTGCAAAAAAGTCAATCATGCAAGTTCAGAAACATCTGATAAACCAAAATCAATGGCTCAATGCTACAGCATAAAGACTAAAATAAAACTAACACCAACTCCAAGCAACGGGTACCATAAAACATAATTGAGCCACATGTGACAGTAAAAGTACATGACCCAGTGACAGTTTCGTGAGGTGTCTCACTCACCATCTTCTCCATAATGAGCAGCCCAGACGTCAGGGGGGATTCCTGTCATTCCATGTATATCAATATCAGTCGAGTCTCTTCCTGTTTTAGCATTGGGAACCCTGTAATCAAAATAATCATTTGAAATGTCAATAAGATAAGCGCTGATTGATATAATCATATAAACAATTAGCAATATCGATTATTTACATAGAGAAAGGAACATACTTGGTGACGTTCTCTTTGTGAACCTGTAAGACGTGAATGGCCATGCCTCCAGCAGTGGAGAGCTTCTTGTGACAGACATGGCACTTGAAGTGCTTTGCTTTCTGGTGCTGCACCAGAATTTTCTCGTCGTCGAATTCTCGATCGCAGTAATAGCACCAAACCTCAGACGCCGCTCTCTTCTTCTTCTTTCCCATCAGTCAAAAACAAACAATGATATTGATTTACGAAAATTAGGGTTCTTGGTTGTCTCAATTCGGATCCAACCTGCGATTAACAAAATCGAATGAACCAAGGAAGGTTAACTTAATTTGCCCTAAATATTTTACCAATTTTATATTGGAGTGAGCGCTCCACGCTGAACAAATAACTAAATATCCATAATACCCCTCTAACGTCCGAACCACCAGTGCATTTTTAAAGGTTATTTTCGTCATTTCAGTTGTTAATCCACATACATAAACAGCCTGTAATAATCATTATCAATCACACTCGAATTAAAAAAGACGCTTTTTTTTTTCTTTCCATTTCAGTTCTCTAAAATGGCGACCGG
>NW_027266615.1:0-72734 GCF_046630445.1 Rutidosis leptorrhynchoides
CGAAGCTTTTTTTTTCATGCGGCGATTTATTCTCCTTGCAAGTATGAACAAGCGCCACTCGACAATCGAACTATGAGAAACATTTATTAGAACTTTTGCAACATCCAACCGAGACTGAGAGGCTTCTCCTCTCGGTCTCGACACTCACAAACGAATACACCACAGTGGCTAACGACCTTAATAAAGAAGTCTTGACACCAGGCATATAACGGAACACACGATAGCCGAACCCTTGCCTTTGTCTCCTCTCCCTGTCGACTCGAGTTCATCTTTTGTGGACTCGGATATTAAGAGGCGCAAAAATCATCTCCGACACTCTCCCCCCAAACCTCAAATTCCTAACATTGAAGATGAAGCAAAGACTATTATTGATTTTGGGCTAAAAATCGTTTGAATTTGAAAAAAGAAAAGGTCACATATTCGGAAGCAATTGCCATGACTACAAAATTCTCAAAGATGCCAAAAATTTGTGACTCCTCGAAGTAGCCGATTTTGAAGTTTTTTCAAGATTTTAGTCTTTCTTCTCTTGTTGTTTTTTTATCTGTTGTTCTTGTGGTTCTTTCGAGCTCTCTGTTATTAAAAAAACGAACTACGATGCGAATAGGAGGCATAATGCTAGTGCTATGGCTACTAGGGTTTTGGTCAAACTGTGTTTATGATAACCCTAATACAGTCTTATCACTTCCTTTTATACTAAAGCAATGACATGAATTATACATTGCACGTTAACCCTAGCCTATTCGCGATAATCTATTGTGGACCTCATAGACTATTATTATTTGATCGTGGGCATAATACTATACTCATCCCAACAAATTATAATTTTTCTTTAACAAGATATAATTATCCAAATAATGTAGAATAAATTTCTCAATTAACCTATTAATAGGTTAATCCTTTCATTACAGGCTATATCTTATTTGAACATAGCATGCATCAACCTCAACTATATACTGTCCTAATATTATTCTTTCAATTCCCTAAGTAAACTGTTAAAACGAACAACAGTGCTAATAACACTTTATATATGTTCATTCCAATATGATTATACATTTTCTTAGTTTTACTTAATCAAACGGCCTAATATCTATCTATCGAGAGTAACAGGTCCCGATTGTGTAATCACTACTCCTCTTAAATCTCATAGTGTACGACCATAACTTTTATAGTCATCCGATTAAAGATGTACAAGTTTTGATCATGTCAAGACATAATGATCAGTATGTAGTAACTATATATGACACACACGTGTATAAGGTATGACAATCACAACTATCACGAGAATCACTAATGATGTTAACATACAATGATCTCGTAAATGGTAAGTAAAGTATATTGTTCTCTAATAATTAGATACTAATTTGATTTGTATTATATACATAGTTATTCCATAATTATTGATCAAAATCGTACTAATATTACATCATCCATTATCGTATTATAGATGAACAATTAGAGATACATTTTGTATAACATACAAATTAACAATATAATAATTACAGTAATAATAAACATAATTTATAAAACTAAAATGTAACTAACATTAAGCTAGGTTCATAACGATCTAGAGCACAATCATTAACACATTTTGGCATGCTTAATTCTCTCAAGTTTAGTTACAGTACATGTTCAAAGGAATAACTCGCCAGATAGATTCCGAAGAGCTTAAGGGAAAACCAAAAAAACCATTGCCTAAAATAATATTAAAATTGACTGATGATGGACGACGATGAAGCCCAAAAAAGAAATTTTATGGATTTTCAAATCTTTGAGAAAGAACTGTTTATTCCATTAAAAAAAAACTGTTTATAGTTATATCTAAGAGATTGGGAGAGGAAGAAGAAGAATTAGAAGATGTGATATCGGAAATTAAGGGAAAAGATGGAGAGAGAGATCGGGAATTAAAATTTATTTTGCCAAATTATATTTAAGTTACATGTAAAGATGAGTTATCAAACTTTACACATGTCAAAATATTACTTGCATTCCTAAATACTTATGTGATGGGAACCTAGAATTTTCTCCAAGAATAAGTGTACAGCCGCAATATATTTTGTTGTATTTAAGTGTCTTGTCTTAAACCTTTAATCTGGGAGAAGTTTCCTTTTATATGTGGCATATATAGCACACTCTGCTAGCTCACACACAAATGAAATGGGCTTACCAATAGATAAGCTAATTAAGTCTGTACAAAACTTCAATGAAAAATATAACTGAAATAAACTTCTCCTGCAAGGCTTCTTTCTTCTCGTCTAAGCTTCAGGCGCTTTTGTTGTTCCATTTTCTCACTTCCTACACAGTACTGATGATTGAAGTTTATTCTTCAAAATTAAGCTTTAATTCATCAAACTAAACAGTTTCTCCGGATTTCAAAACAAAATTATTATTCTCTTCCATTTTGGTAGCACTCAAAACACTTTTGAAAACCTAGAAAGGAAAGACAGGTTTCTCGATTAGTTACAGATAATTACAAGAATTAATTACTTCACTGCATATATAGTAGGATTAAGTGAAAAGAAAGAGTTTTATTGTGGGAACATGGAGAAGCAGGAGCAAAGGGCGAGAGAGATGTTATCCTGAAGCACAGACACTGGGGATTATTACTACCTCTGTATCATAATAGATAATGTTTTTGTATTTTTATATTCATTCGAATGGATATGTATCTAATGAAAATTATTGACTAAATACATATATATATATATATGAATGAATTTGAAAATGCAAAACATCGTCTATCATGATATAGAGGGAGTACCTTATTTTGGCAATTTCTTGATTTAATTTCGGCCCTAAACGGCGGTTTGATTTGATTTCTCACGGTTCTTTTTGATGAATTACACCAGCCTCTAGTCAGACTAGCACCCAAATACTATATAATATAAATGCAAGTGTATACAAAAACTAATAGCATTGACTCTAAAAAAAAGCATTTGCTTTACACGAGACCAGCTAGCAGAGCAATTATAAGAAGTTAATTAATCTCGATCGGGTGATAAAAACTAGGAAGTCACAGTCTATATATAACTACAAGATTTGAATATTGTTAACGTATTACTGTTACAATCATTCTCAGTTTAGAGAAAGAGAGATGGCAAGTCATGTCTCTCTCTCACAATTCAACGGCCTTAGATCTCTCAACACCGGTCTTCAGAATAAGCCAACAATATTGAGGAACACAAACAGCTACTTATTCTCATCTACACAAGGTTCGCTACTGCTAATTCCCTCTGTTAATAACCTTAATATTAAATCTTATTGTTTGAATACTGGAAAAATGTAGTTAAACCCTTTTAATGATTATTTATTGGATTTGCTTGCATTGCAGGTCTAAGGGGAAAGAAAATAGTGGTGAGAGCAATGGCAGCCCAATCTGCTCCGAAATGAGAGAAAGATCCAAAGAAAAGAGTTGTTATAACAGGAATCCGTAATTTCTCTCCCGATGGCTACATTGATAAAGAGAGCGATCGTCGACTTGACGATTACATAAGATATTGCCTAGTTGCTGGAAAGAAAGCCTTTGAAGATGCTAACCTCAATCCTCAAATCCTACAAACTGTACGTAATGTATATTGTACAAATTAATTACTCTTCCGTATCACACACTTTAAGCCTCAATTTTTTTAAAAACTGCATGTCTTGTGATACGGATCCGAGGAGGAAGTAAAGTATAATATTTGTAATATACGAGTAATTAATAATTATTTCGGTTTTTAGATGGACAGGAGCAGAATTGGAACACTTGAAGGAACGGGAATTGGAGGATTGACGACATTTCAAAATGCAAACGAGGCTCTCTTTGTAAAGGAAGGAGGGCATAAGAAGATTAGTCCATTTACCGTTCCCTACTCAATAATCAACACGGGCTCAGCTTTGTTAGCCATGGATCTCGGCTTAAAAGGACCTTGCTACTCTATCGCAACTGCCTGCGCCACTTCCAATTACTGCTTCGAAGCAGCCGCCAACCACATCAAGAGAGGTGATGCTGACGTAATGATCCCAGGCGGAGCGGAGGCTAGCATCATTCCCATAGGAATCGGTGGGTTCATAGCCTGCAGGGGGTGCGCCACTTTTATACATGCAAACCTTAAGATGTAAATACAAAAAACTTGTTTCGGAAATGAGGTTTCCGAAACAAGTAATCATGATTAATTAAAAAAAAAAACTATTCTCGGAAATCAGACAAGCTAATTAATGACCGGAACTTAGGTAATTAATTAATTAAAGATTAATGAATTATGGACAGTGAGAATATTTATATTATTAACTAATTGTGGATTCTTCCATTTATTTGCGTAGTCAATGATTGGGCATTCACTTGGAGCATCTGGAGGACTTGAAGCCATAACAACCATTAAAGCAATAAATACTGGTTGGCTACACCCAACCATAAATCAATATGTAAGTAATATATACTCTCTTCCAATATCTCCTATATATCAATTTACTACCTACCACCTTTCCAAATATTTGTCACTTTTACATGTCCATCTATATATAATAATTGACAACTATTTTAGGTTGGAAGTAATTTCAAACTTCATTAGAGTTGATTTTTTGATTACTGACATGTCGAAAATAACTTTACTCGTAGAACCTGGAGCCAGAGGTAACAATTGATACCGTCCCAAATGTGAAGAAGCAACATCAAGTTAATGTTGGTATGTCTCAGGTTTCTAGGAAAAATCTTTTTGATTGGAAAAAAGAATTTTAAGTTGATTTATTTACTAATTAATTTGCTTATTGTGAATTATTTTCTTGCAGCAATCTCAATTTTTTTTGGCTTTGGTGGACATAACTCAGTGGCGGTGTTTGCTCCCTTCACATCATAGATATATGATCTATATGTCCCTTAATTTGGATGGATAATTTGTTTACTATTTTTAAATAAAATCTGATTTGTTATTCTTCTTCCTTACAAACACAGTACAGGACCCTATCTACGTAGTAGTACAGAATTTGTGAAAATGTGATTATCTTCATATATCTTTTTTGTCTCCGACAAAGTTTAAGAAGAATAATAATTCTATAATTGCCAGAACAAAAAAATGAACAAACTTCAAATACAGTATCGTCATAATCAAGTTTCTCTTGTTTCTAAGGCTACAAAGTCTGGCTGGCCCTAGTCAGATCTGATGCAACGTATCACATTCCTAATTTCCTATAACACAGAGAAAATACTCCAGTAACAATTCTGTTACTAAGGAAGAAATTTTAAAACGAATATTATCTATTGATCTTGTCTCGGTTCCTAACACTATCACCAATTCTAATTTTGTAAGCCCTCATCCTAAGCTATTAGTAATCTTAATGGGCTTTTACGGTAGAATCACTGCTGGAAATATGGCCTATAGAAACAGACTAATAAAGTTTCAGAAGGCTTAAAACCCGTTCTATAAGGCTGATGGAACCGTTTTTTGGCCTTTTAGAACGATTTTAAAACTGTTTCGAATTCGGTTGTTCCATTAGCTTGACGGCGCCCCGGAGACGCCGATGACGAAAACCAATCGGATTTTAAAACTGTTCCGAACTCGGTTGTTCCATTAGCTTGACGGCGCCCCGGAGACGCCGATGACGGAAACCAATCAGATTTTGTTAACATGGTCGGATTTTGGTTTAAAACAGAGAAAATTCGTAACTTTAGAGCTTCATAGCTCCCAACCGATGCAGAATTGGAGGAAGGTTAAAAGAGATGAAATGTAGATGAGGATGTTAAAAATCGAATGCAAGTGATTTGAGGATTTTTGATTGAGAAACGGATTTATTATGAAGTTTTGAGTGAGACTGTACGAAGAGAAGTGTTGGTGGCATGAAAGGAGAAAGCTTTAGGGAATATGTGTGTATTTTATATAATCTAAGATTTAATCAAATGTAATTAAACTTTAAATTAAATTGAGCAATAGTAGAGATCGGAATGAGAGTTGAAGCTATTGTCCAATGGTTAATGAGGAGAAAATACATGAATTTTTAGAAAAATTCATAAATCCAAAAATTGTAGAAAATACTCATAAATCTTAATTTGTGGACATAAAACCCTAAAAAAAAAACAACAACAAACACATTAAAATATTAAAAGCTCACATGGGAGACATTATTTCAATTCATCAATAATGTCTATTACAAAAGAAATATAGAGGACAAACCCTCTTTAGCACACGAATATTAACATAAAAAAAAAATAGTACACGAATATAATTTAGGGACTAAAGCATAGCGCAATAGAAACATAGAAATATAAGTGCTAAACTGTAAATAAATGGAAACTGCAAAACGGCCTCAAGTTTAGGCAAGTTTACAGTTTGATCCTTGAATTCCATAACTGATGGCTGACGTCCTTTCCAAGTGAATCAAGCATTCTGCGCGTGACGAATTGGTCCCACAACTTTCGTGCTTCTTTATAGACGTCCCTGCTCTCGTTATCCAAGCGATCATGAAAACCCAGACAATGTCACGACTTGTCTTGAGCTTTGGATCAAGAATTATGGCATTGACTGAACATTGACATGCTGTAAAAATCATCCGGGATGCTCCGCCATCATCCTCCCCTTCTTTGGAGAGTTTTCTATGTAGAAAACTCATTCCCACAAGTATATTCAATACAGCAATGCATACAGGAAGGACGCCATGATATACTATAAATGTTAGTATGGTAGTAAACTGAACAAAACGAGGATGGTACCTCTTGTCCATGGATATTTAAGAAATTTTTCATATAATGCACGCCTGGACAAGGCATCAGGATGCCCGAGTACAGCATCCCGAACCTATAAAATGGCTGCATGAGCAAAGACAATCAAATCCACTCAGGTTCAACCAAAACTAGTCAAATTATTATCAACAAATAGGCATTCTTAGAGCAAACGCTTGAGACAAAATTAGTTACCTCTATATTTAACACATGCATTACCCAAGAGCAGAGTTACAAGAAGCTGCTGTTGCTTTTAAACAACAGGTAAAATAGCAGCGCATATAACCCAACAAAAATGAGACCAAGATTACCCGAAGATCAGTTTACACAGTATAAGCTCAAAATGCAAGCCATAAGAACATGAATAATAAATGAAACATGGTCTGATCAACCCAAACTACAGACAAACTAAAAAAAAAAAAAAAATCCATTAATTTCAGTAGTAACCTTGGGTAATCCTCCAATTCCAAGGACTTCATCAAGCTTTGATTTCAGTAGTAACCTTGGCTAATCCTCCAATTCCAAAGGCTTCATCAAGCTTTAATCCAGTAGGTATGACAGGAGCATGTCTTCTGAGGAAAAACAGTTGAAAAGATAACATAGACTCATGTGTAAAATCTCCATAAAGTTGTGTGAGAGCCTGTCGTAAAGCAGCATCCTTTTCGATATATTCTGCTTTATCATGTAGATGATCACGTTCGAAATCAGGAACCTCAGCTGATAATACAAAAACTATCAATGTGAGAGAACCGCAAAGCATAGTTTTTATACCAAATCATTGTCAAATCCTTAACACTAAACATATTTCATAATCAAAGTGAAAACCACAGACTAAGAGAACTGATTAACATCTAAACTGTAATGTTAGACAGCACACAAGCTGGAAGCTTACAAACTTAATTTCCATTGTGTTCAGCAATTAAAAATTGATGGGCAGTACTGAGGGCTTAAACAAACACCAGGCACAAAAAGTTACCTAAGAAGAACTAAATTTTCTCAGGAAACAAGCAGCCCTCGGACACTTCTCACTTATCCTTTGAGCTGTTGCAACAAACCATTATACACAATCCAGTTCACATGAAAACTTTTGTGATCAGTATTTTCGCAAACACTTTCACAACACAAATTAAACCCATAGCTATCTAATCTTCACATGTAGTATCTTTCATAAACCACACTATTCTAATTTTCTTTAGACCTTGCCAAATTGGAAATTTTGATTATAGACACATCTTTTTTTCACAAAAGCATGGAATTTTTTTGTTCTTTTTTCCATGCGTTTGGCTTGCGACACTAGTTTCCTCATGAATTTCAATTTTATTAACAATATAGTATCAACCAAATACCAACCTAATCTCAAAAGAACATAGTCAACCACTGGGCGACTAACCTTATGCGACAAAGAACGTGAGATCCAACGCATCATGAACACAATGTCAAACACTTCGATTCTCCTGAAATCCAGAGAAATTATTACGAAAATAGAAGAAATTACCTCCATAGAATGTCAGATGAAAATACAATTAAATTCAAAACAATAGACCAGTAGAGCAGATGAAAATCTAAATGAACCGAAATAACAAAACCCTAAATTAGTCTTGCGTCATTCCTCAATACCCAAATCTTCATTGAGTGGACTGATAAAGACGAGGAGAAAAGTAAAAACGGAGCGAGAGGTGCGAAACAAAGGTCGTGAAATCTTTTGGCGCTGCAGATCAGTGATCCGCTGTTGCTGATAGGGGAGGTCGACATCGACGAGAAAGAACATCGAATAAAGAGAGAGATTTTGAAGAGACGATTTGGCTTCGGGAAGAACAAAGAGAAAGAGAGATCGATTTGGATTTGGATTTGGATTTGGGATGAATGAATGGGATTCCCCACATTGCTAATTTGTTTATCAGTCAGCGATTTTTGGCGAGAGAGTGAGAGACGAGCTTCTATTTTTTTTATTCGTGAGAGACGAGCTTATTTGAATTTTGCGGAAAAAGACGATGAAAATTGCAAAATTAAGGTTTTTTCGAAATAATTTTATTTTATGCATATGAAAATACATATGCAATGGAATGAAACTGTTCCGTAAACTGTCTGGGAGAACGGTTTTTTGAATTTGTTATGTCACGATTTTATAGCCGTTCCATCCGAGTCCAATAAGAACGGTTTAGCGTACTTCAAATATTTTGACCCGGATTAAAAGAACACTACAGAAAATCGTTCCTTATAATTGTTTTATAGAACATTTTTTTACGCGTTACAAGCCACCCGTTCCACAAAACCTTAAGTTTCGTTTGGATCGATGGTTAAAATAATGGTAAAATTAAAATTATCTGATTCAAAATAAAAATTGTGTTTTTTTTTTATGATAAAGGGTATCTTGTATTTCATTAATGGATAGTGAAACAATACAAGTAATAACCAAAACATAAAGTAGACATCCCAAGAAAATCGATTGGTTGCTTGATCGAAAGCCAATACCCAATATCTAAAGATCCGCAGCAACAGCTTTTTCTTACTCGAGAGTAAGAAAAGCATGGCATGAAAGTCATAAAAGCAACGCAGTATGCGTGCACAAATCTGCTTAAGCGGCTCGATCTAAACAACTTCTCAAGACTTTTCTAGGGATGGACTTTAGCTTGAAGCAAAAACGTCCAGAATTGAGGGAATATCTCATAATTCGGCCGACAAAAACTCGAATTCCAACAAAGGAATTGAGAAAGCATCTGCTCAAAATAGTAAAGCTGAATTGAGAACTGAACAAGCTCATAGCCAACATGAGAATAAACCGAAGAAAACACTAGACAATCCTCGCTAAGCACCCTTAATCTAAATCTAAAAACTAACATTAAACAGCTAATACATAAAAAGCAAAACACCTCACCAACCAGAGTCAACCCGATCTGGTCAGTACTCAACCTTCTCGTGCGGGAGTCGCCGCAAAACGAAACTCTACAGCCTTCTGGTCCTCTCAGAACGCTGAGAGAAGTCGAAAGAGCCGACGAACTCCTAACTCCGAAGACACCATAAGTAGGATGTCTAAAGCCCCCTGGTCCGTTCAAGTTGCCGAAGAACATCACTGGGAGAATTCGAGCTCCGGCCAACCACCGCTGTCCACCGCTCCAAAAAGGCCCAAACAAACCAAGACAAGGAGATAAATCCAACGACAAAGAGAAATCAAAACCCCAACAAACTTTGGTCCGCACAAAGAACGAAGAGATGGTCAAAATTCGAAGGTTGCCGCCAGTAGCCATCTGCTTGTCAGAGAGAGAGCTGAGAATTGTTGGAGAAGATGGAAAAGGTGTTCGCTGCCGCTGTGGAAGTTGAAGACGAGAGCCGGTAGGAGCAGATCTGGGAGGTAGCCAGCGAAAATTACAGGAATTAAAAAAGTGAAGGCCCCACCGTCGTCGGAAAGCAACGAACGACGGCAGGGCCCGAGAGAGGCTGGATCTAAACTTTCTTATGAAGGAAGGATGATGATTATGGCTTGGAGGGGAGGTAGGAGGAGGGGTTAAGGGCGGCGGCAGAAAGGATGGAGGAATAAAAATTGTGTTTGGAAAGATAGATATACTTATAATAATTTGGTTCGGAATCAATTTGATAAATAAATCTGTCTTTAGAGGGATGTCTTATAAAATTATCTGTCGAATGAGCAAATACCGCGATTTCAAGAGTTTGTATGCTTTGTCATTTTTACCCTCATTTCATTTCATCAGATTACTTAAAATACCCTCATGGTAATACAACAAAAAAAATTTCTCTTCATCTCTTTCATTTCATTCGTGACTCCCACTCTCCCTTCTCCCGATTCTCTCTCGTCGACCACAAGGAGACCACTTCGGGTCCGGCGAGATTTTCGGCGTCAACGAGCACAAATCAACAAAAACTCGATCGTTTCCATTTTAATTTGGTAAGATTTATCTCTTTGAAGCCTTTATTCCATCGAAATGCAAGAATTTGAAAATTTAGGGTTTCAAAAGATTTAGAGCTTTTTTGATTCATCGGATTTTATGGTTTGTGTGGTTTATTTCTGGTGCTTAATTGCTGGTTTTGGCTTAATAAACTATCAATTTCATGATTTGATTTTAGGGTTTGTATTGTTTTTCTCAGAGGACGGCGGCGGAGGTGCTATGGAGTCTGGGTAATAGAACGAACAAAACTAAAGAGCCATGATTTCACATCGGAGCAAAAGTAGAGGGAGAAGAATTGGAACCAAAATTTAAAATCAATACAAATTTTTTTTATGTTTAATTGAGCTGGTTGTTTATGGCCAAGCCAGCAAACAATATTGTGTGGTAAATGGTAATTCTGGATAATTATGTAAAACATCAATTACCTTTAAAGTTAGCTGTACATCCAAACATAAACAACGGATTAAATAAATTTATCCGTTAAAAATTATCTATCGTTCCAAACGTTAGAAATGGGTTGTTATAACACTATCCATAATCATGCTATTATTATTTCTGTATCAGTTAAATTTTATCCGACGTTTCAAACGAACCCTTATTTCCAATAGTGAATCCTGCAAGGAAAATAAACTACCATATATTCATGGAAATATAATGTCGATAGGGTTGCAACTTTGTAGCTCTCGCGTTTGATGTCGAAAAAGCAACAAAACCTAATAACAATTCTATTGGAAAAATGTCGAGGCAGTGAAAGATTGGTTTTTGCCTCGATCATATGATAGACTTCCTCGATTGTGTGAGAGATTTTTTGCCTTGAGCACACAAGAGATTTCATCGATTGAGTGAGAGATTATTTTTTGTCCGATCACACGAGAGACCTCCTCGATCGTATGAGATTATTTTCCGCATATGAGAGACTTCCTCGACCATATGAGAGATTATTTTCCATGCCTTGCAACTACATCAAGGTCTTACGAGCTTCGCCACCTTGCAACAAACATCAAGATTTTTCTTGCCTCGATCATATGGGAGACTTCCTCGACCGTATGAGAGATTATTTTCCACGTCTTGCAACTATGTCAAGGTCTTATGGGCTTATACACCTTGAAATTATGCCTAGTTTTTTCTTTCCTTGATCATAAGGGAGATTTCCTCAACCCTATGAAAGATTCTTCAAAATTTTGGTGTGTATATATACACGATCGACAAATGTTCGTGGTCTGCGTATGTTGAGTTTTGGTCGTGCTCGGACACTTTGGTGAGTGGGTAAGCCCTATTATTATATTTATATGTGCCCTCATACACTTTGAAGTGTGGTTGGCCCTCTTAGGGTGGAGGTCGTCGCTCGGGTCAGAGCATGTGACTTGCTGATTTTGAGGGTCAAGTTGTACCAGTCGGAGATATTTAATGATTTCTACTGATATATATGTAGTCACGAATAAAAACAAGAGCGGAATATCCGGAATACACAATAATTGAAAATAAATTTTATTAGCAATTCAATGAATTAAAATTTAAATTTAATAAAAGGAGAGGATACTACAACTATTTTAACCCTTTGATCAACGCTAGCTAATCTTCGTCTTCTTTGTCGTGGTGGAAGTTTCTTCGCTTGTGCCTTTGTGCTTTGTGTGAGGCAGTAGTTTGATCTCTTGTGCCTTTATGTGTTATGCGATGCGACGGGATTCTGACAATGTGACGATGTCTTCTTGCCCAGAGCTTCTTCAAAATATTTCTGTATGTTAATTATGGAGGAGATGCCTCTATTTATAGTGTTAGGAGGCTTGGAGTAATAAATGGCCTGAATTTATTTTCCTTTTGAAGTTGATTATGTGGTGTCAACATTATATCAACATTCTCTCTTGTTTTGGAAAGTATTTGACGTTTTCCTAACTCCGAAGCCAGGCAGCTTGTTTCCCTATCTCTGAAGCTAGTATATCGAATATTCACTCCATTTTTTCGTCTTCATTTGTTTCAACCATAAAGATTGCATAACATAATTAACCTTAAATATTTTTTTCCCGATAACATAATTTTGTGATTCTTATATTGGATTTTATACTTTTCTTTTGCACCAAATCATTCACGTAGATACAATCTTTCATGTTTCCCCCTTAGTTTCGATTTGGTCCTTAATGTTTGGATGAAGTCCATTTTAGTCCTTACTTTATAAATTTCGTCCATTTTCATCATTCTTTCCACATTTGACCTTTTTTGTATAATGGAAATATCTTGAGCTCCGAATCTCCGATTGACTTGATTCTTGCGGAGTCAGAAACCTAGGAATTAGCGCTATAATTTTCATTCTTCACCCTAAGGTTAATTATCGACTCATTATGATGTGTCATAATCTCATTGGTTGTCAAAAATTTTATGCCTACAATACCCAATAAGAAATTTATTTTCTTGGCTCAAAATCCTCACAACACATTTTTCCAAGTAGGGTGTCAAGTTGCGACGGCGCTCGGCTGAAGTGGTTTGCCCCGGCAACTTTGACTCGATGGTTTAAGACTATGAAGGAGGGATCAAAGCAGTCATAGAAATTTGATGATTCTTGCCTAACCACTCACTGAATTTTTTTGATATTCTTTCCATATACGCTCCGAGCACATTTAAATGCATATGGATCAAGGTGGTCGGCACTTTTTGCTTCTCAACGACCTGTTAAGAAATCTCAAATTAAGCTCACCGTTTATTGACTAGCAATGTTCAATAGACTCCCTCCTTTGAAACTTAAATATTATTAACCACAACGGCTTACTCGCTCCTAGTCTTGGCGTAGAAGGGACCATGATGCTGACTATTTTTTTCTTCTATTTGTAATTTGATTAATAAATACTTTAGTCATGTGTTTTTTACTTTGATCACCCGTGTATGTAGATTGTCCCTTTTACTCCTGAATTAATTATCACGTCTACAAAACCATTAATCGTAGTCAATAGTTTGAAACTTGTCAAGCTGTAGGTTTTTCTTTTTTTGCAATGTGTTACTTGATTTTGCGCTCTAAAATGCCAAGAACAAATCATAAAAATTAATCTCTCCAGCGAAAATCTAGAATACAAGGTTGGGATTTACAATTTATGTTTCCGTAAATCTACTTTTCTAATGATGGTCTTGGATTAAAAATTGGCTAATTGGCTTTGCAAGTATGTTTCCTCATAAATGGTTATTGTATAAAACAATCCGTAGCTCTACCCTGCAAGTACTAATAGCTCTACTTTTCATGCTATGGTCGTAACAATGCATGGCAGGATAAAGGATTTTCATTTCCTCTGTAAATGTTTTCTCTCGCAAAGTGTAGTAATTCTCTAAGTAAAATTTTATAATTTGTTCATGACTCATGAGCTTTCAATATCTATTTTTTCTTGAATCATAGGGAAATTCTATACTAGAAATATGAAAGATGTATATTGAAGAATATAAAAACCTTCCAAGCAAATTTTAGGAGCGAAATAATTATTTCTCTCCCAATTCGGTGGCCATTTGATGTCATCAGAAAGTTACATGCTCTCCTTCGATCGATTGAGCAATTGTGTGTCGGTGAAATTAAGGCAGGTGATCAGAATATGGATTGAACCTGACTTATATTAGTGGAGCTGCGTACGAATCCCATCTATAGGGAATCAAGTCATCCGTAGTTTTTTTTTTTTCGGGATGTGATCGCCAGGGTCTTTTGGCTATTTGGAGTATCGGAGAGCCTTCTTTCTACTCCTTTGTGGTCATTGCTTGAGAGCATGAGAACTTTTTTTTAGTGCAATTATCTTTTATGTTCTTGTCTATCTCTTGTGTCTCTTCTTGTGCTTATGTAGGAGATGGATTAGCTTGACCCTAAGTAATTCTATGTATTAAAGATGGGGTTATAGAAGAAGGAGCAATGAAGAGTAAATGAGGTGATAATGCTCTTATACATAGTCACGCGTCTTTCACCATTGACCCTTGGCTTTGACTTTAGGTTGATATATTTTATCTAATATCTCACTATTTTGAACACTTGGAAAGGAAAAAAAGGCTTTCTCGATTGGCAATTATCAGAATTTACTCCACTGCATGGGAGGATTAAGTGAGGGGAAAAAAATTGTGTGAACATTACATGGAGAAGCAGAAGCAATGGAGTAAGGACGAGTTATATGTAAATGTAATAATCGTGAAGCATGGAAGCCAACCAAGGCGTGGGCCAATAGTTAGCTATTGGAAACGGACTTTGGATTGGTAGTCTGTAATAGGAATGTATCAAAAAAAAAAAATGCCAATGCCTAAGACAAACACTCTCATCGTTTTTCATTTTATTTTTTTCATATTTTGTTTGCAGTAACTTGATTTAATTTTGCCCGAAATGCAAAATGGGGGTTTGATTTGATTTCAAACGGTTTGTTTTGATGAATTACACCAGCCTCTGGTCAGATTAGTACACTTTCTATCAGCGAGATGACGGGCGGTTAACACATCCGGTTTTCTAACAAGAGGAGAGCTTGAGAGGTCACATAATTAAAAATGAAAGAGCTGGATGGGATAAATTGTAGTTGGAGGAGCTACGGAAAGTGTCATAGTTGAGGAGGGCAAGGGTGATTACCTCTTTATTTTAATGCCATATATAGTACCATGTTCTTGACAATTATTGCAAAATACTATTTGAAAACCAAACATTATGTAATTTAATAAAAGAAAATACTCTATGATTTTATCAATGCACATGTATACAGAAACTAATAGCTTTGACTTTAAAAAAAATTATAATAATAGCGTTGCTTTGCACGAGTCCAGCTAGCAAATCAATTATAAAAATCCAATTCCCGATCCAGTGATAAAAACTAGGAAGCCACAATCTATAACTACAAGACCATTCGAGAGTTAACTACGCTATTATTCTCAGTTTAGAGAGAGAGAGAGATCATAGAGATGGCAAGTCATGTTTCTCTGCCACAATTCGATGGTCTTAGATCTCTCAACACAGCTCTTCAGAATAAGCCAACAATATTGAGGAACACAAACATCTACTTCTCATCTACAAAAGGTAAGCTTCTGCTATTTCCCTCTGATCTTAACTTTTAAATTAAATCTTATTTTCAGTGTTTATGTGTTAATTATGCTGTTTTTAGTTTTGCCTTGAAGAATTAGATGATATATTTTTTCTCACCAATTAGTAATATATAATGCAGTATGTAGTTCACCATGCTCTGTTCCTTAATTTATTTATACCTTTTATAAGATTAATTCTTTAATGCGATCATCCTAACGTATGAATATTTATCATTATTTATCAGTATCCGACTTTTAGTTCTGCGTCCGGCCCTGTGCGACGCGTAATTGATCGCCGATGTACGGAGTATATAACAAAGTTCATAGAGTCATAGGATTTACGCTTAGCTATTCCCGATTAGACACCAAGCAATAATTAAATGTTATAATAGGGCTTGGTTGCTGCTCTTGAGCTGGAGCATTTGTTGGTATCTGCTTGGAGTTATACTTGCATTTTATAAACAGCTCTATGAATACGTACAGGTGAAAAAAATGTTTATTTTTTCCTATAATAAAAGAGAAACTATTTTTAAGTTAAAGAAGATAAAGAAAATACTAGTACTACATCCGTCATCCGTCTCTAATTAACCGTCACGTTTCCTATGTAATCGTAGGGAGTACATAGTAGTAAAAACTTTTAGTGTAGTAAAATGAATTATATATAAATTAACATGGACATTGACAAAGTATCAGTTAAGCTCTGTCTCGGAATTCATATCACAAAGTGATGTACTCATTTGTTCCTTGAAACTTTTGGTCCAAACTACATATTTGTCCCCCCTCACATTTTATAAATTAATTTACTCAAAAAGCCTTAGGGTACCACAAAATATTCTCTAGTCAGACAAGATCACAGACTAACGAGGAGTGATCCCAATCAGGGTACCAGAATCTTATCAAACAGAGCATCGACAACATGAGAATCGGGCAATCGGCACAATATTCACCAGCGTGCAAAGGCTTGAAGCGGCCGTTAATTTTGTGAATTGATCATCGGAACTAATTAAGAAGAGGAAATCGGAATTATCAACTGAATTTTACTTGAATTTGTTTAATTATTATTTATTGTATAATTGCATGCATTGCAGGTCTAAGGGGAAAGAAAATAGTGGTGAGAGCAATGGCAGCCCAATCAGCTCCGAAACGAGAGAAAGATCCAAAGAAAAGAATTGTGATAACAGGAATGGGAGTTGTATCAGTTTTTGGCAATGACATTGAGAAATTCTATGATAAGCTTCTAGAAGGAGAGAGTGGTGTCAATTATATCGATAAGTTCGATGTATCCACCTTCTCCACCAAGTTTGCAGCACAAATCCATGGATTCTCTTCAGATGGCTACATCGATAAAAAGAATGATCGTAGACTTGACGATTACATAAGATATTGCCTAGTTGCCGGAAAGAAAGCCTTTGAAGATGCTAACCTCAATCCTCAAATCTTACAAACTGTAAGTTATATATATTACGTACTAGGTCCGTCTATTTAAAGGAATTATATTCATAAATTAAAACACACAGACCTCGGTTAAAGATAACCGATAAATTAATAACTTAAATTAATTAATAAATTATATAGTAGTCACGACATTATTAATTTATAGATGTTTAATTGTATGTGTATTTCATTTCTTTAGATGGACATGAGCAGAATTGGAGCAATTGTAGGATCGGGAATTGGAGGATTAACGACAATGCAGAGTGCAAATGAAGCTCTCTTTGTAAAGGGAGGGTATAAGAAGATTACTCCATTTTTCATTCCGTACACAATAAGCAACATGGGCTCAGCACTGTTAGCCATAGACCTAGGCTTAAGAGGACCTTGCTACTCCATCGGAACTGCCTGCGCCACTTCTAACTACTGCTTCGAAGCAGCCGCCAACCACATCAAAAAAGGTGATGCTGATGTCATCGTCGCCGGCGGCGCAGAGGCTAGCATCGTCCCCATTGGAATCGGCGGGTTCATAGCCTGTAGGGCTCTGTCTTCGAGGAACGACGAACCTATGAAAGCTTCAAGGCCTTGGGACAGAGACCGCGATGGTTTCGTAATGGGGGAAGGCTCCGGCGTGCTTGTCATGGAGAGGTTGGATCATGCTTTAGCGAGGGGAAGTAAAATCTATGCAGAGTACTTGGGTGGTGCTACTAATTGTGATGCTCATCACATGACGGAGCCTCGTTCGGACGGTTCTGTGGTTGGTGCCTGTATCGCAAAGGCATTGGAAAATGCACACGTGTCACCTGAGGAGGTCAATTACATCAATGCTCATGGTACTTCTACACCGGCGGGAGATTTGGCTGAGGTTAGAGCCTGTAAGAGGGTGTTTACAAATACGGATGAGATTAAGATGAACGGAACTAAGGTAACTAATTATTTAATCAGAGATTATATATATATGAAGTATTGCAATTGAGATTATATATACTAGTATTAATTAATAAATGAATTATTTCATTTGTTTGTTGTAGTCAATTATTGGGCATGCACTTGGAGCATCTGGAGGACTTGAAGCCATTGCAACCATTAAAGCTATAAATACCGGTTGGCTACACCCAACAATAAATCAGTATGTAAGTAATACTCTTCCGATATCTCCTATATATCAATTTACTATTTCCGTCCCAAATAAGTTTTCAATAGTTACGTCCATATATTGTATAGAAAATCAATAACTATTTTGAGATAGAGGTAATATTAAATTTAATTAGAGTTGACGCTTTATTTACTGATATGTCGAAAATAACTTTGCTTGTAGAACCTGGAGCCAGAGGTCACAATTGATACAGTCCCAAATGTGAAGAAGCAACATCAAGTTAATGTTGGTAAGTATCACGATTCTAGGAAGTATCTTATCCATGAAAAAGGAAAAATGGATTCTTAGTTATCTTGCGTGTTTAAAGTGCTGAATGATACTAGTATATTTGTTTATCAATCAATTTGTTTATATATTGTGATTTTATTTTTTGCAGCAATCTCAAATTCGTTTGGATTTGGTGGACATAACTCGGTAGCTGTGTTTGCTCCCTTCACATCATAAATAACTTAGCTGTCCCTTAATTAGGATGCAAAATTCGTTTACTATTTCTAAATAAAATCTCACTTGTTCTTTTTTTTTTTATTACAAACACATGACTCAATATGTAATAGTACCGATTTTGTGAAAAAAAGGATTCATAAAATGATTTTTCTTTTCTTGACTAGTCTTAATTTTTTTTTTTTTTATAATTGAAGTTAAGTACTGATTTCCATTAATCAGCCATGTTCAGCAACATGATATAATGAAGATGTCAATCAATCCCTCAAATTCAATTTTAAGTTTGCGATCGAATGTGCAAGGCGATTGTGATGAAATTTACAAGAATTGAAATTACTACATAGAGTTTTAATCTTAAGAATCAATTCCTTGCAAGACAAAAAGCACATGGTTGAGAAGTTCAAAGCTTGGATTATTATGAGTGCATCGGATTCAACGATGATGCCCGTTGCTCCCATCAAGGCTGCCAAGTAAAGTCCGAGAGAAATAGCAGAAGCTTCTGCTAGATAAATATCTGGAAAACCAGGTGCAAAATCAGATTGAATAATATTAACCCGATAATACCCAGGAAATTTTTTTTAACAAACTTCAAATACGGTAGCATCATAGTCAAGTTTCTCTTGTTTCTAAATCACAGTTTTGTTGAAGCTTCAAATTAATGTTACCATTAAGGTTCAAATTTGGTAAAGTTTGAAAACGGTTCGTTTTGTCCTAGCACAATAGCAGAGGCCCACGAGGCCCAAAGTTATACAAGACCAAACACCGTTGAGGCCACTATAGCAAATTGGAGGGAAAAGCTGTTGTAAGTATTGCTGAGTCGGCATAAGGCCCGACTACTCAAGCTCTGGATGTGCAATCTTTCATCAGTTCTTCTAAGGAGATTTTCCAGTTGAATCTTTAGTATTAAGAGCGATTTCAGATGTCTGAAAGACAATTAATTTACATTTGTGAGTGACTCGACAGAAATCAAAATCAATTGTTTTCAAGTCGATGAGGTAGACCGATCGATAAATAAAATCTGAATCGCCAAATTCGATCGACTACACAATAATTTAGTTAGTACGATTCCTCTTTACAAAGACAGGTCGTGTAAAAAGCAGGAGTTTCACATGAATGCTTCGTAAACTGAAGTTCTATAATTAGCAAAAAGGCCTGCCCTAGTCAGAACTGATGCAATGTATCACATTCCTATCTTCCTCTTAACACAGAAAAAAAAATAAAGATATGAAAGAAAAGATTCTTGCTACGAATTAAACCCTAATCTATATATATATATATATATATATATGCTCCACCGTAGTCGACGAGAAAATGATCATAAATGTAATCTTCCAAAAATAAAACAATACAAAGTAGTGGTGGAGCCATATTGATTGTATTAGCATACTAAACTTCACATTTTTTTGGGTACCTTCCAACTATATGAAAAAGCATTATAATGAGTACCTATTTAGTAACTCTCTCGCAATCAATTTTCAAAAGTGAAAATCATTTTACACTAGCAGTCAAAATAAATAATTTATGAATAGAGTTGATTCATGATCACGGATGTACTTCGAAATTTGTAATGACCAACTACAAAAAAAATCTCCCATCTAGATATCAAAAGATTTCTTGTAATTTGTCCACAATTTCAGTGCAACTTGGTGTTGGAAGTCAGTTATATAAACTTTCATTAATCATCTCCTTTTGATATTCAAGGGAAAACAAATACTCCATATATATTGAATCTCTCAAGAAACATAAATTAAAGAAAGTCACTTAGAATGGGTCCTTCTAAAGTTATTGCAACATTCTTCATATTTATGATTCTCATGTTGGTGGCATTGCCTCCAATTCAAGCTTGTGTTCCTTGTACACATCCTCCACACCCACCAAAGCATCACCAGCCGGCCAAACCACCATCCAAACGTCCACCTCACCATGGCGGAGGCGGCTGCGGCTCTCACTCAAAACCACCTTCCACTCCGAACCCTCCGGTGATTCCTCCTCCCGTCATACTCCCACCTCCTACTACTTTTCCACCTTACATCCCTAGCCCTCCATCAGGCGGTGGCAGTGGAGGAGGTGGAGGTGGAGGAGGCGGAGGAGGAGGTGGAGGAGGCGGAGGAGGAGGTGGGGGAGGAGGCGGAGGTGGTGGTGGTAGTGGTATTGTTCCATATCCTCCGAGTTCTCAACCAACTTGCCCTATCAATGCTCTTAAATTAGGGCTTTGCTTGGACGTTCTTGGAGGACTGGTTCATATAGGGTTAGGCGACCCGGTTCAGAATGTTTGTTGTCCAGTGCTACAAGGATTGCTTGAACTAGAAGCAGCTGTTTGTCTCTGCACCACAATAAGGCTTAAACTTCTTAACCTTAACATTTTCATTCCTCTAGCTCTACAAGTTCTCGTTACTTGTGGCAAAACTCCTCCACCTGGATTTGTCTGCCCTCCTCTCTAGTATCGACCGAATAATTTCTTAATTTCCACATTATTAAGTTAGTTAATTCCGTTTCATGACTTGATTAGGGTTTTTGTCATTGATGTTGAAACTCAATTATGTGTTTTGGGTTTTGGAATGTTTGTTGTAACTTTTGGGTTTGGATCGATCATCGATCCTTTATTGAGTCGAAGCAATTATCTAAGTTGCATTATGTGTTGTTTCTTGACTTTTAATTATCACCAGTATTTTCTTTATTAATTTCTCTTGGTTACAGTTTTGGATAAAATTTTCTCTGTTGTTTTCTCATTATATATTGACGTTGAATCTGATTTCTCATATAGTCATATATCCTGCAAATTTAATAGTGTTTACTTTGGATCAGTCTATAAACTTTGTCTAAATTAAATGGCTCTCGGAATTAGCTTCCATTACATGTGTTCTAAATTTAGCTTCAAAAAGCCGGAATCAAAATTAAATTAAATATATAATTCAAAATCGAAAGCAAACGCAATTATATATAATTCCTCCATTCATTTTTATGTTAATATCGATGAAACTCTATTAACAAGTCGGCTAACACCGATCTGCGAGAATATGTACATAATAAGGGGAGCGTCGTTCGAAAACCGACTACCGTTTGGGTGAAAACCCTATTATAATGATAATGTAGCAATAAATGGAGGAATTGAAAAGTGAAATCTAACTATTACAATTGATATGATCAATAAATGGTTCTAAACTTCCGGGCTATAAGAGATGTGTCGGACCTTGAAAATGTAGCTTTCCTTTCTTCAAAATGTGCCCAGGTCCGTGAAAAATGAAGAGAGAATTGATTGTACCATTTCATCCAAGTTGCACGATGAACAACGACATCGGTTTGGGCACGTTATAGATATATTTTAGGATTAATTACACCATAGCCTCTTACTGAAATCACATCTGACCGTTTAAAGCATCAAACTTACATCTGGCCACTTAAACTACGGCATGCCTAACATTTTTGGGTCCAAGACATTACGAATGTTGATGTGACGTTAACAGCTTCCTTTAATCATCCAACTGGAGCGTCATCGATCTCGCCGCCTTCGGATGGTTAGCGGAGACGTTAATTAGCGACAAAAGATCATTCCATAATGTCTTCGACCCAGATATTATATGGAGCATAGTTTAAGCGGCCAGGTGCTAGTTTTGAGACTTTAATACTGTCCACGGATGTGATTTTAAATATAGTATAATTATACCTAGATTTTAAATAAGAAGGTTGCTTGTTTTAGCTGCTTAATGGAAGAGTCACGGGCACCATTAATGGAACTTACGTGGGATCCCTTTAGAATCATATAAATATGCCGCGACCGAAAAGTACAAAAACTTGTTGTCAAGATATATTTTTTCTTGAATTCACACACTTAAGTGGTGTGTCATGCCATATTCATTAGTTTTTGAAATATATATTTTATAAAGTCTACATTGATGATTCAATTCATTTGAATATCTGTATCTTAAGTAATTATATGGTGATGTAAAGATAAAATCCAAATTAATGACTGAATAATTTATTACATACAAATATGGCAATATTACAGTAGTACAAGCCGAATGTAGAAAGTGTTGACGACAATACTTATTAATGATCACACTCACACGACATTGCTAAAAAAATAGTACAGATGGACTTACACTATGAATATTAAAAATACAATATCCATTATTGCTATAGCATCATATATATAGAAATAGGAATGAAGATTTCAAGCACATTGGAAGCCAGGAGGAGTTCTCCTTGAACAGACATTGAGTAGCAAGCTGAGTGATATGGGAAGGTTTAGGTTAATACCTAAAATGTTGGCTCTTAGTGCCGTGCATAGACAAATCGCAGCTTCCAGATCGACGAGCCCTTCGAGGAGAGAGCAGCATGGAACCACTGGAGGTCGTCCAAGTGTCACATTAAGCAATGAACCCAACACATTTGCACAAATTCCCAGTTTGAGGGCGTCCCTAGGGCATGATTCTTGTGGATACGGATTGTTGGGGTCAGGATTCGGGCCAGGGAAATTAGGACCAGGGTTAGGGTTGGGGTCTGGTGTTGGTCTCGGATCATGACATTGGCCACAACCATGACCAGTGACGAGAGTAAAGAAAAGAATGTTGAGACAAAGGAAGAGAGCAAGAATTGATGAGCTCTTTCTTGAAGCCATTAGGCTTTTTAATTATTTTAGTTTTCTTATTAAACAAAAGTGTTTGTGATGAGAATGAAATCGAATGTTGGACTTTATATATAGAGTTCGAGGAACACAGTATCTTCTTATATATAATAGCGAGAATTTTAATTTTAAATATATTCTAATTGTAAATTTAAATATAAATTTTATTGTCAAATTAATATCCGACACATGAAGTTTTATTAACGAATAGTAATTTGACATATATATTTTAAAATTTTGAATTTAATTAAATTTCAAGTTATAATTTTATATCAATAATATTTTTTTCCTATTCTAATTAGAAAATCAAAACACAATAATAATATATTGATTCCTAATAAAATTCTACCAACTATTTTTTTCTAATATAATAATTTTATTCCTAATCAATTTCCTACTTATTATTTAAAAAATTATTCCTAATAAAATTAGGATACACTATATTTTTTTTAATTTTCTTATTAAACAATTTTTCTAATGAAAATTCATTATATTATTTTTTTATATTCTTAATTAAAACGAGTATGTAATCTTTTTTCCTATTTAAATGGACATATAATTAAAAAAATTATTCCTAATCAAATTATAAAATATATATTATTTTTTCTAATTTTTTTATTAAACTATTATTCCTAATAAAAATCCGCTATATTTTTTTTCTTATTCTTAATTAAAGGAGCATATCTTATTTTTCAAATAAAATTTTTTTTCTTAATTAAATTCATTTCATTTTTTTTTTCTATTCCTAATTAAAAAAAAAGTATATCTTCTCTTTTTCCTATTCAAACGGACATATTATTAAAAATATTATTCCTACTCAAAGTATAATATATATTATTTTTTTTATTAAATTATCCTTCCTAATAAAAATTCTCTGTATTTTTTTTTATATTCTTAAGTAAAATGAATATCTTATTTTTCAAACAATAGAAATAACTAAATTGATTAGATGCAATTATAAATTTTATTATGAAATCAAATTTTGATATACAATTTTTATTTTTTTCCTATATTTATTATTTTTGAAAATAAAATAAATAATTCTAGAATCGTAGATTTTAAAATAAAATCAAAATAATTATAATTGATATAGATTTAAAATAATTACCTTCTATATAATATTTGACATATATTTAATAATGTTTAATACGAATAATTAATATATAATTTTTCATATGATATATTTAAATCATTAATTTTTTAAAACACGGACTTTCCGTCTAACTAACGGATCCACTGACTTGTACTAATCAACTATACAATAATTAAATTAAGAAACTAGAGATTCTATTAGGCATTATACTATTCCCTCCATCTCAAAATACATATATTTTTTTATGATTTAATAGGGAAAACATCATGTATTTTTAGACGAGTATCTTTTTTTGGATTTTTGCAAAGACTAGGAAAAAGATATTGAATCTTTCACTATACTTGTAAGCTGCCCAAAAAAAAGATATGATTACCCAAATGCATAAGAGAGGAAGTTATTTGAGAAACATACTTAATACATGTAAAAACATTAATGGCTTAATTAATACGCAAATTTTAATTAGCTAGGTCCTTATCCTAACCATCGCCAATTATTACTTACAAGTCACTTCTAGTATTTTCTTAGAATTAGACTAGTTTTAACTTCCCACATAAAGTCTAGGTCTACACAAATGTTAGTTAATTTAGATTAATGTCTCCTTGTGAACATTGTTTACTCACGAGAGTTCTCAAACGGTGTCTGGAAGCATATGCAAGGTTCATATTCTTTCTCAAGGTCGTTTACAATCCAGCTGAGCTCTTTAGTTATTTCACCCATTAAACGTAAAGATTATGTATGAAGTTAGATTAGTCCTTTTTTTAGGAATTATTTACCGTTAAACCCCAGTTCCATAAAGTGGTATCTATATAACAATATAAAAATGAAGAGATGACATTTTAATAAATAATTTTCCAGTCATTCATAATGTAGTGTAATACTACCTCAGTTCCAATTTAATTATTATATTTTTTATATATTTTATATAAAATTATGACAGTTAAATAGAGACAGAGAGAATAATTATCTATTCTAAGGCCTGACGAGCATTTTTCTGAATAAATTGCAGATCTACATCAATAACTATAGAATGAAATCGGGGAAATGTTTCCATAAAGATAATATATTAATATAAGCTCCATGTACAGCCATTAAATTGTTGAAACATCAATATATTGCAAGAGCGATATATAGTTTCATATTTCTTGTATATTAATTTGGAATCAGTTTCAATTTGCTTTAATTTTTGAAAGAGACACATGATCAGTAACTAAGACAGTAACCATTCTGCCAACTAATACTTACCTATAGTATTCATTAAAAAAAAAAAAACTTTTCTGTAGTAACTAAAAGTTAGACGAGTCATTGTTTAGGACAAAACTTACCAACATTTCCTTATATACTTATCTATTTTTCGTTATCAAAAAGACTAAAATATCCCTTTTCCTAATTTCTTTTTTATTTTTCTCTCACCGTCTTTCATTTTCTTCGGCCATTCTCTGGCTCTACACGTTCTTAGCTCTTACCCAAATCTCCACTTTCGATCACCACTTGCCGCCAACCTTTGATCAATTGACCGATTAACTTAATTTATCATTTGAATTTTAGTTAATAATTTCAGTTGTTCCATGATTTAAACTATTATTAACTGAATTAATTTAATTATGTGTGATGAATAATCTCAAATTCTTTTTCTCCGATTGTCATTAATGACAAGCCCACATTTATGCCACCAGCCTCGACGAGAATCGATCCCACCACTGACTATGGGCTAGAGATATCCATCATCGATATTGGAAAGATTCAAAAATGAATTTGAGATATTTGATTTTAAATTTTTGTCGCGCAAGATCGCTTGATGAACACCACAAAATTCACATTGTTCTTGATAGGCTGAAAAAATACATAATATTTCGCACCCAAAAAAATCGGGAACTTTTAGATTTGTCGAGCTCTCAAAGAACAAAAAAATTACGGAATATATCGAAAGAGAGCAAGTGACCAACGAATGGAGGAGATGGATAATTAAGTTTTTTTTTTTGAAAGAATAATTTTGGCATTTATTTTTTTAATGGCTGAGTTGGATTCCATGTCAGATTGAAACTACACGTATAACATTTTAATTGAGAGAACAGTAGATAAGATATATAGGGAAATGTAGGTAAATTTTGTCCCATTGTGTAGAATGGGTTTAACTATTTAGTCTAAACAATTAAAAAACTTTGGCAAAAGTAGCACAACATTAATTAAAAATGGTTGGTATTAATATTGCTTAAGATAGTGTGATGACAATTGATTAAGATAGTGTGATGACTATTAATGATCCAATATAACTTCAAAAAATGAATGACGTTGACTACGCCATTTAATTTGATGAAGGGGATTGAACTTTTGGTCCCTGCAAAATTCAATTTTATGTACTTTTGGTCCTTCAATTCTGTTTTTCTTCAAAACAGCTCCTAATTCTTCTTTAATCACAAAATTAAATCTCAACACAAATCTCAGATCATAATTACGACTCCAGATTTTAAGATCTAGCCAACCGAAGCCAGCCAGATAACATGTACGGATAATCCTATTAATTTTTGAAATTTAGTTTTGTTTTGATACAAATTGTTAATTTGTCTATCTTAATCAGCTATCACTAGTTGTATAACCCTTCATCATCAATCAATATTAATTAATCTTATATATACAATACAATATCGATCCAATTGTAAATTCAATTGTAAATTCAATTGTAAATTTTATTGTCAAATCAACATCGACACATGACGTTTTATTAACGAATAATGATTTGACTCATGTATTTTAGAACTTTGAGTTTAATTAGGTTTCAAGTTACAATTTTAAGTCAATGATATTATATTTTTTTTCCTATTCTAATTAGGAAATCAAAACACAATAATAATATAATAATTCTTAATAAAATTTTACCAATTACATTTTTTCTAATATAATAATTTTATTCCTAATTAGGAATTTATTCTCTACGAATTCTATTCTCATTCATCATAATTAAAACGAACATATATAAATATATATACGTGTGTATATATATATATATCTTTTATTGTCGAATTAATTTTGACTCATAATTTTTAATTAGCGAATTAAATTTGACACATGATTTTTTTCCTATCTATTATTTAAAAAAATATTCTTAATAAAATTATAATACGCTATATATATTTTCTAATTTTTTTATTAAATAATTTTTCCTAATTAAAATCCATTATATTCTTTTTTCCTATTCTAATTAAGACGGACACATCTTCTTTTTTCCAATTTAAATGGACATATTATTTAAAAAAAAAAATTAATCAATATATATCATTTTTTTAATTTTTTTATCAAACTATTATTCCTAACAAAAATCCGTTAATTTCTTTTGTCATTAGTCTAACTAAAACGGACATATCTTATTTTTCAAACAATAGGAATAATTAAATTGATTAGATGTAATTATAAATTTTATTTCAAAATAAATCTTGACATGTGGCTTTTATTTTTTGATATGTTTATTTTTTGAAAATGAAATAAATTATTAATTTTAATAGAATTATAAATTTAAAAATAAAATCAAAATAATTTTCCGTCCAACAGACGGGCTCAGTGATGCAATCTAATTTGATGAACACCTCACGATAAATTTTTGATGACAGAATCGGTCTAAAAAAGGGTGTCTATGTCATTTTCATAGGCTTATCAAAATGTTTTGGACACTTCCAAACCATGTGTTGAATTAAAACAGGGTTATGGAGTAGTTTATATTAATGATATATGCGATAGACAAACAAGGAACCATGAACAAAACGACAGAAAAAAATGGGAAAAGCAGAGCTGATATTCGTGCCATCGCCAGGACTAGGCCACTTGGTTCAATCCTTTGAATTCGCCAAACGTTTAATTAATCACAACGATCAAATATCGATCACCATCTTCCTAACCAAGCACCCTTTCGCACCATACAATGATTCATACACGAAAACCCTTTCTTCTCTCTCAAGAATCCAACTCATTGATCTCCCTCAACCTGACCCGCCACCGCCAACTCTCCGATGGAAATGCTCCGAGAAATATATCTCTTCTGTCGTCCAAAGTTACCTACCTCAGGTCAGGACTTTCCTTGCAGAGAGGATGAAATCGTCGAACCCGGTTCGAATCGCAGGGTTAATCCTTGATCTATTTGCCTTTTCCATGACTGACCTTGCTGATGAATTTGGCCTTCCATCGTATATGTACTTGACTAGTAATGCAGGGTTCTTAGATCTCATGCTATATCTGCCGACATGGCAAGATCAGGTCGGGAGAGCCGTTAAAGAATCCGATCCTGAAATCTTAATGCCAGGTTTTGCCAACCCTGTTCCAGCAAGTGTTATGCCAGTTGCCGTGTTTGACCAAGAATCCTAGTTATGTCGAGCATGCCCAAAGGTTTAGGGATCTTAAAGGGACTCTGGTCAACACTCTTCCTGAGTTAGAGCCTTATACACTCAACTCCTTCTTACGTCCTGAAATCCCAAAGGTTTACACGGTTGGACTGAATGTGGATATCAGCGGTCAGCCTAATCCTCAATTGAATAAGTTTCAGTTTGACAAGATCATGAAATGGCTAGATCATCAGCCTGATTCATCTGCCGTGCTCTTATGTTTTGGAAGCTCTGGAAAAGGAAGCTTTGACTCTTCCCAAGTCAAGGAAATAGCTCTCGGGCTAGAACTCACCGGCTGTAGATTTCTATGGTCCATCCGGAATCCTGACGCGATCCTCCCAGAAGGGTTTATGGAAAGGATCGGGGATAGAGGATTGATCTGTGGTGGGCCCTGCAGATCGAAGTCTTGTGTCACAAGGCGACTGGAGCATTCGTGTCGCATTGTGGATGGAGCTCAATATCAGAGAGCTTGTGGGCTGGTGTTCCAATCGTGACGTGGCCTGTTTATGCCGAGCAGCAACTAAATGCTTTTGGGATGGTAAGAGAGTTTGGAATAGCAGTAGAGTTGAGGTTGGATTACAGTTATTTGAGAGTTGGTGATATTGTGATGGCTGATGAGATAGCCAGAGCCGTTAGATATGTGATGGACGGTGATAATCCGGTGAGGAAAAGAGTAAAGGATATGTCTGAGATTGCAAGAAGAGCTTGGATGGATGGTTGATCTTCTTCTAATTCAGTCAAACAATTTCTTGATGATTTGTTAGGGGTAATTAAGCTAGCTGAGTTTAGTTAGTTGTATGATTAGTATCATTGTAGCTTTCATGTCTTCCATTTCCTGTGACTCTAAATCAAATGTCACGTGGCGATATCTAATTGGTCGAGTTGAAGGCTCTTGTAGTCGTTCAGCTCCAGTAAATTATTTCTCAGGTTTGCGTCATTGATGATGAAAATCGAAAATGAATGATCTCTCTTCTTCCTGGGTCAATAAGTCTGAATGAATAAGAGTTCTTTAATACACATTATTATGGATAAATAAAATTTTAGAATTCAAATTTAACCTTTTGAAATTGTCATGTTCCAAACATAAATGAATAAATTAAATAAATCACACATTGATCCTTCCCCTACAAGTAACAATCGACTGTATCTACAGAAAGCTATCACATGAATATCAGAAATTAAGCTACTAAAGTGTTAACAAGTAGTGTCTTGTTTGATTTCACCAAATATATCAGGACAACCATCCCAATTCCCTTGCTCACGTGCTTCCCAATATCCACCCATGTAGCAGAACCCTCCATCCTCACTTTTCTTCCCAAACCACCTTGGCTGCCACCCATTTTCTTGTAATTTCCTTGACTGTGGCGTATATCATAAGGATGATTGATTATTAGTTACCAAGTAATAGTTTACTATCGATAAAAGATGTTGAGAAATAATGAATTGCATACATACCGCTCTTTGTCGTCTCTCCAACCTCTGTTTCTCGGCATTTGCCTTCTCAAATTCCCCGTTTTCCAAATGTCGTTGGTCTGGTCTTAGCCTGGAATCCGTGGGTGGGAGCTTCTCCTTGATCCATGATTAAATACTAAGGGTCAGATAAAACTATGCTATAATGGTAATAATAGACAATATTGTGCAAAGGGTTTTTTTTATGTATTTTCTGTACCTTCAATCCTGGAGTTAGCTCGTTCAGAGTGATTGCAAATGCAGATAAATTGTAGCGACAGATATTAGGAGGTGCTTTATTCCTTGTCCATAGCAGTGAGGAATTTGATGAACTAGATGAAGGATTCCAATCCTTGTGCCTTTTGATATCATCATCGCCATAAGTATAATACATGCTATCATTCCATTTCCCAAATAATGTGGCAACCTTTTTCCCCGAATCATCTTCTACAAACCCAGTAACCTATGTGTATATAATATGCATAAGTTCTATAAAAAAGGTTATGAATTAAGGATTTACAAATTATTGTCACTAACCTTATTCCGGTTTCGTTCGATAATAGACTGCTCTTTGAACTTGAGTTTGCATGAGTATTGACGATTACCACATATGTGCATTTTCCCATGATGATAGCAATTCAGTTTACCAAGGATGAGATTGTTAATACTTGTAGTAACCTGATTTCAGCACATGACAATAATTAGCACCATTGGAAAAAGAAAATGCTTAAAATTCACTGTAAAAAACAAGAAGTTGTCTACCTTGCTCCATTGAAATATTTCACCATCATCAAACTCTAGCGTTAAAACTCCAACAGGGTCGAGCTGTATCGACGTGCCCCAAAACTTTGACCGGAGGTTACTGTCGGCAGATAACTTCCATCCTCTACCATCACAGTGACAGGCAAGGATTGGTGGGTGGTGGCAGACCTGATTTAATGATAATAACATTTTACCGAAATTTTCCAACAAAGTAACCAACTTTTTGAAGATTAGGAGTTCCAATAACTGCCAAATCTTAAAAAATAACCTTCTCAGAGAAGAAGCGCACTCCTTTGTCGGGATAATCAGCTTCATAAGTTTCTCCCAGTAAAGGATTGAAAGGTTTGTAGTCTCGGCCTTCAGAGGCAGCATATCCAGAGACCGCAAAAGCTGCAACATTTAATATTCTTTGAAGACTGTTCCCCTGATTACAAATAGGATTGGAGGAAATATCAAAATCGACAATCCTTCAGATAACACTTTGAAATGAAAACATCAAGAACCATAAAAGTGTAGATGCTGCATGCAAAGATAATAGAAAAATTAGAACAGCAATCTGCTATCTCTGGAAACCTAGGAAAATGCAGAGATTTTTTATCTCTTGAATAAAGAAGTCTTTTGACTACTAATTAAACAAACTTTCAGATAGGTCCTATACACATGAAGATCTACACATCATATAGTATATCATATATGCACAACAACATGGTGCTAGAAACACAATAATGTACCAAGCAATGAAGCATTTTGTGAAAAGTCGACCAGATTATACATATTATAGTAATAGTCTTACAGATTTTCCATACTCGTATGCCTGATCCAAAAGGTGTGAGTACTCCAATTCTTCAAAGCATCTCTGAAGGGACGACGTTGGTTCGTTGAAGTAAACAGGAAGACAAACTCGTGAGAGATCCTTCCCAACATTATCTTTAATGATAGACCAAAGGCTGACTTCTTTCTCTTTCTCAGCAGGATCAGGAAGCTTCGTTCGCCGTTCAATTTGTGGAAATGTAGAATTAGGTGTCTCCTTTTCAGTTTGCATCTTATCTTCACCACATTATCGAGTTGCTTCTATAATTATACAACCACAACCAACACAAGGTTCAACAATATACTCCTTTTTTTGTACCATTCATCAGAGGCCACCTCAAGCTCTTGTTTCTCAGTATTAACAGATGAAGCAATTCTGATCCATTCTAATAAAGAGGGCAATTAGAAATTACAAAGACTCTGCAAAAATTTACTAACAAAATGAAGATAACAAGGAAGACAATAGCATTATTCAACGCACTTAAAAGTAAAAAACAAAGATCAAAACAGGTTTGCAGTCGTGATTAGAAAGCCATATTTGACTCTTGACCAGTGAAATGTGGATTCATAAACATAAATTATACACTAAGTTGGAAGATTTCAACTCTTCTGAGGCGGATTAAGTTATTGTAAATCAAGTCTTATTGAATTCATTTCAGATAAGATTGAGAATAGCAAAGGGTATATATACTATACTGTATAATATATGCTCAAAACCATAAGACATCTCCGAACAGCTATTCTACAAATCGGGAAGTCTCTCTCTTTCCCACCTACCGGTCTTACTAAAAACACACAATGGCTTTAAAACATCCCTAAAATTGACAACTTTATTGAAGCAAGTCAAATTTTATCCCAAACAAGAAGAAAAGTCAATACGAAAAACAAACAGAGAAGCTATCTTCATTGTTCACTAACCTGAAGTTTGCAGAATCAGCCATGAGTGCATGAATATGATCTCCATCATTGGATAATCAACAAAGACAAGATTGACTATTGAGGTATTGATTAATTAATTGCAACTGAAACCAATGGACCGAACTGCATCGAATAGAATCGAATTCACCAAAGCGAATCGAACCGAATTGATGGGCTCTACAAAAGACATTGCCCAAAGCAAACTCTACGGCCCAAACTTTATCAATTGTGTACACATTACAAGCCCATTTTATTTTCCTGTGCTCCACAAGACAAGAGAAGCCCATTAATTTGATTTCTACAAACTCACAAGGAAATAATTGCTGAATGAACACCAACATGGTTCCGTATCAAAATACATGATATTTTCATATTTTAAATTTATCCATCAGTTATGTATCTAATCAATTTATATTATATTAATACATAAATTAATAAATAAATTTAAAAAAATGAAAACATCATGTAAAGACAGACTAAGGCTGCCAGGAGCTTGCAATAAAGGGCCCCCGGATGTACTCATAAAGAGCGAGCAGTGCAGTAGAGGAACCGGATTACCAAAAGTCATGATTCGAATATGGTAAGCTCGTCGGGTGTTGGCGTAAGTAGTAACTCCTACCGGATTTCTAGGTCTTTCTTGGTTTTCCTTCAATGTCTGTAATTCTAAATTGAATAAGAGAAGACAAAGCTACGCATTCACTCGTAGCACTCGTTAGACCTCCCATTAATATGCCTGGCATTGAGCCATGCGCATGATTCCAAGAGTCACTGTAGTTGTTACGGCCCCGCTTTTCTTCATCGGCCCATGGGTTATTATGACGCCGTTCTCGACCTCTTACGATTGCCTTTGGAGGTAGTAATAGTATTTTGTAAGTACATTTAGTACTACAACATTAGTTAGTCGACTCTATATAATAACGTGCGGAGGTCGATCATGCCTAAATGGTAAAAGTCAATGGCGTTGACTATCAGACCTATCAATCATATAGCACACAATCATGTTCTTTCACTAAATCAATATTTGAATCATAAACCCCTCAATCAACTTAGAGTATCTCCGATGTCACTCTTGAGTCTATATTATGGTATAAATAAGAGATTCTATTTTGAGTCTTTTAAATAAAATATGTATCCTAGATAGAAGTACGATCTCTTATCTCGAGATATATATATATATATATATATATATATAAAGAGACTGTAGTATTGGAGTAAAATAGATAAAATCTATTAATTTTTAATTTTCGTTGATGTGACATAAATAAAAAAATTTTGTGTTGGAGATGGTCTTAATAAAATCGATGTTAATTGATAAGAAAGTGCAAGTATTTCATTACTAGTTACTACTATATTTATTTGCTGATGCCATAAAAATAAGGGTGAATATATGTTAAAACAAAAGAAATGATCAAGGGAATAGAACAAAAACTCCAAGAAGGAAGATTAGATGAAGCGAGCCCTTGTAATAATTAAAGTACGTAGACATAGTCAGAACTCAATTTGTAAGGCAGCTCAAACTGATAGTCACGGAAATGTGTTTCAGGTATATATACTCGATCGATCGGGCATACTATTAAAATACATTTGGTCCCCCCCAATTAATACGTACGTAGGAAAATTTGATGTCAAGACCACTAAAACCTGAATCAAACCTAGACCAACCATGCATAATAATGACCTCAAACAAAAAATCACATGATTCAATATCATATGGTTTTGATTATATATATATATATATATATTCAAAGTCTTTTGTTTTTGTCATATTATGTGTTTCGATCGTTTTCAACAGAATGGAAATATAACACATTGGATCCGAAAATCACTCCTTACCTTGCTCATGGGTTTCTTATAATAAGTATGTATATATGTCGATTTCCTTTGGTCCCACTATTTATACCTACGTACGTACTAGTATGCATTATATGCATGCATAATAAAATTATAAAAAAAATAAAAAATTATATGAATATATTTTCCTTCATCTCTAAATAATTAATTTCTTTTTTCCTTCCAAAAAAAATTAATCAAATTTCCTTTTGTTTTGTAAGACATTAATATTTTTTTACCACAGAGAAATTTTTGGGTACATAGTATGTAACCCCTAAACAATTACATATGCATATTACATTTTGACATTTGTAATACAACAAAATTTATTTGCCACGTAAATAATTAGAGTCAAAGATTGATTAATTAATTAACTTTTAAAAAAGTGGAGCACCGAGTGTTTGTTTGTTATGTGGTGCGAGGTTATCTTCGATCTCTATCCTCAAATTCCATTCGTCTTCTCCATCTCCAAACCAGGAAAAAAATTTACAATTTCAACTTCTACCGCTGCAGAAATTCAAATCTCTTTCTACCTTTTCTATATTTTGGACTCATGTGAATTAATTCATATGTATTGTTAAACTTGATTAAAAAAAAACATGACACTGAGAGTTTTTTAGATGGGAAATCGTCCAAAACGACCAACAATCATGATTTAGTTATGACTAAAAATTCAAAGGATGAGCGGAGACGGTAGAGAAGATGAAACTCCGTTAACGAATTGGGGATGAAAAAAAACCTCAATAAAAAAAAACTAAAAATGAGTTTGTTGTTCTTTGCTTAATGGATTTTTAATTTTTGTTTTATATTTTTCTGAAGAGAGATTGTTTCTGGGCGATTAAATTTTTTTCTTTTTTTAACAACGGAGATGTGTAGAAGACGATTTCTTAAATTGAATCATTAGTGCCACTATTGGTGCAAAGAAAAGAAAAAAAAGATTTTTCTTGATTGCCTATATTTTTTTGACAATAAATTTCTTACATGGCAATTAACAACCATAGATTAACATAATTTGGTATGTATTTATAAATGATGATGTGTTGTCTGTTGTGTACATAAGCATTTCTTCCATCCTTAATCCTATATTTATAAAATATATATGAGCTATTTTTGAATGGAAATTTTTTAACACGCCATCACTTAAATATGCATAGCGTTAATTGATAAGTGTATAATTTTAAGAAATTGATTAATCATTAAAAACATGCGTGATTAAAGGTGATTGGCATGTAAACCAAGAATTTCTCTCACATATATTAATACTGTCCCAAATCATGATTAGTACACGTGGAGTGAGATACGATCGTATTTCATGGAACACGTACGTAATTTGTTCACAAAGTCATGATCTATACTAGTAGTAATTACAAGTTTATTCAAAAAAAAAGTATTTACAAAAACTGCGGCGAGACTATCAGTGGAATTAAATCATATAAAGCCAAAATTTATAGCAAGCACAGAATTTGTAATACTAGAAAAGTTTGAAAAGATCTAGGTGTCAAGGTTGCGTGAGCAGAAGGCAGTTGACTATCTATCTCTATACTAAATTTAATTTATTTATTTTTGATGAAAATACTACATTTGATTGGTAAGGAGCCGCTTGTAATTCATATTATCGTATACTAGTATATATCATATATATATTCTTGATTACCCAAACGTTAAGAAAAAAAAAGATAGAATAATTCCAACCTTTAATCTTTCAAAGTGAATGTGGACGGATGCTTTAATTTAATCATTCTACTATGTATGTCTTCGTCGTCTACTTATAAAATAATCAGTTTTATATTGAATAATGTTGAAGGGAACCTGATCAAGGGTGAAAATATATATATATATATATCTCATTTGTAAGCATTTTAACTTCATTAATGAGACGAAACTCTTTGGATGGCCACAATTATATATGTGGAAGGAATATGCATGAATTCATGCATTTATTTGATGAAGAGTTAAATCGTCTCTACATGTAGCATATGCAATTATACATACATTAAATGTGTGTATATATATACATCATATACATATACCGTATATTACATCAAAATAATACATATACCGTATAAAGCATTTAATATGAATTTCATGTTACGGAAGTTGGTCAAATTTCGGTCATCCTTATACTTTCACTTAAATTAATGGTATATATGGTTGCATTTGCACGCACATGTCACCTCCCATTTCTTGAATAGACATCAAACAAGTACTCCCTTCGTCTGTTTTTTTCCTTAATTTTTTTTCGCAAAGATGAATCAATAGATAGCATAGAGAGAATCCCAATTAAGACTAGATTTTGAAAAAAAAATATATATAAATAAAAAAATTATAATATTGGATAGACAAAATATATTTAAATTATATATATTATGGATCCGTATAGAAGGTAGGAGAGCAACAACGACATTATGATTTAGTAAATATATATTTTATGTTAAAAATATACGTTAATATTTAAAAAATTATGAATCTTAACGTAATAATGCAAAGTTCATATACATTTTATGATAAAATTAAAAATATAATATTACAGAATAAACTATAAAAATTATTTATTATAACATATAGTAAATAAAAAAAAAAATATACTACCTTCATTTATAAATAGATGTTATTTTATCTTTTTAGATACCTTCATTTTTAAATGTACATAATCATTATTAGACTTTAAATGAATCTAAAAACTCAAAACGACTTCTATTTAAAAACGGAGAAAGAAGTTAGTAATAATTTTAATATTTCATAAGAAGTATTGAAAATTTGACTGAATTTAAACCTATTTAAAACTCATTTTATATCCAATATATAATTTTAATTAATTAAAATTTCATAATAAATTATATATTTAATTAAGATTTCATAATAAAATGAAATGTAATTTTTTTTCCAAATTTTTTAGTTATTTTCATTGAAAGAGGATTAGCTGAAATATTTACGTTAAATTTTTTAGTTGTAAATTTTATGGATCTGTATAAATGAAAAGTGTAATTTATGTATACATTATTATTATTTATATAAATTTATAAACTTTAGATGTAATTATTTTACATATATTTAATATTTTAACATATAAATGTTATAGATTCATAAAATTTTATTAAAATATTAATTTTTTTATATTTATTAAAAATTAATTTGTTAAAATATAATATTTTTTTAAGAAATTAAAATATTTTTGATATAAAAAAGTTCGCGGTGCGACACCATAAATTTTAAATATGTAATATATAATTTATTTATTAAAAAAAATATAGTTAAATTTATACTACATTTAATTATTTAGTTGTCTATTTATATATTATAATTTTGATATATAAATTATGACCATCCTCTAAATTTTACATGATAATAGTCAATATATTACATATCACGCGGGCTAGTTTTTCCGGCTAGATCCGTTGCTGTCTCTCCGTCTCTTTTTAAATGTCACTTTTACTCATTTTATCAAAATTAAAAAAAATAAAATAAAATAACTTACATTTGAGACAATAATATATTTGAATTAAAAAAGAAAAATCCAAATTAAAAGCCTTAACACATTGTAGAAAGAGAATGAAAAATAATAAATATTTTAAGTGATAAAAATATAATGGTCAATTTCACTTCAAATTTCTAAAAATGACATTTAATTTAATAAAAGATAAAAAAAAAAATTGTAAAAATGACAATTAAAAAGGGACAGAAAAAGTATATCTCAATATTAATGTACGTAATTGGCATTTCAAATATCGAAAACGTACATTTAAATATTCATATACTGTATGTTCAAAGTTGTATACATATTTAGAGGAATTATAAATAGTACAGTATATATCCATGCATCAGGGAAAGGAAGGAGAAACTGAGAAATGATGGATATATAAATCGGGAAAAATAAAGGAAAATGCAGTTTCCGGTGCTGAATTCAAGCTGATCATATAAGAAATTAGAAATATATAAAAGCTTCGCGTGGATAGTTAAAGCCTGGCAATAATCCACCAAAGCAACCACTCCACCGATAATAATATATATAATTTGTTAGTACTACATTTGCTATGGAATTTATAATAAACCTCTATAGTATAAGAGATTAAAAAAAAAAAAAAAAAAAACCTCTATAGTATATCATGACTATATCTTTCCCAAGTTTCATTATAAATTTCAAGTATCGCGTAATATTCATCGGTCCATTTTAATCTCAATTTATGAAATTAATGTATAATTATTTTTTCCTCATATATACTCTCCATTTAATTCCCTATATCAACATAAAAAATATATATATACACTCTATTAATAAATCATGTAATTATGTATAAAAAAATAAATCATACAATTAATAAGAATATATAATCATTTATTCGATCAATTAATTATAATTTTCTTAATATTCGCAACAAGGTTACGAAAACGCGAGCGAGGAAGTGGAAATTAAACCCGATGCTTGTCGATGTCACCAAGAAAAAGAAATAGTTAATGTACGTTGTTTACTTTGGTTTGAAGAAGCATTCAAGTAACGATCCAATCAGTGTTTAATTAGGTGCGATCAATAGAGAGAGTTTGGCTTTCAATAGACCATCCATCGACAATGATTGATGAGTACTTAAAAAAACTTTCTAGTTACTAACAAGCCAGCTAGATCATTCATTTAATTTTCCACTTTCGCAATTTAGAAACGTGCCCATAAATAAGGCCATAAATTATAAGAAAAGTAATTTAAAATTTTAATATTAATATTAATAAATTAATTAGTGCATTTGAAACTGTAAAAGAAAACTCTTTAATTGTAGACTAATTATAACCTTCCAAAAATTAAGAAGAAATTACCAAAACAAAAAACAAAAAATTCAATTTGAAAAATAAGATTCAGAATAGGATCCTTCTTATCACCATTTCCAAGCAAAAGCTGCAAAACTCCACCTATTTGTAGACTTAAATGAGTTTTGTTTTTATCACCAGTCCACGTGTTTATTGAATTCAACTACTATGACCGAACGAGGGTATAATAGTCATTTTAAAAAAACATTACGAAACGGAAAAACACATTTAATCCCCATCGTCGTGTCTATTGTCTTCTGTTTCATTTCTTTCAGAGAGATAAAACAAGTTCTCAACTGAAAACTGGGTTTTCAAGCTTTCGTAATGCTGGAAGTGGTTTGAGAAGATCAGAAAATGCCAAGCGGGTGGGTCAAGTCGATGCAATGCAAGTCGAGAGCTTTTGAAGATGTTTATGACCCGACTCCGAAAAAATCTATAACGCTTCCTAGTGCAAGTTGTAGAAAAAGCTCTCAGAGCATTGATGATGTCATTGAAACAAGGACAAGAAGACCCGGAAACACTAAACAATCACTACAGAAGCCTCCAAGACCCGACCCGAGACCGAATATCCCAACGATCCGGATGCGCTCTGCTCCTGCCCGGAATCCTGACGAGTTTTATCCTGCCTTGACGGAACTTCCAGAAGGCCACCCGTCAAGAAACGTGGTGGAGATTATATTCCAATCAAGTTGGAGCCCGATAAAGTTTCCGGGTCAGCTCGAAATGATATTCAAGATCCAAAACGGGTCGAAAATTTGGACCCGGTTCGAAGAGTATAGGGAGATTGTCAAATTGCGTGCTAAGTCTGCGAATTGTGGCGACGAAGAAGAGAATTCACGGTGTGCTGCTGATGGCAACGAGGTCATGAGGTTCCAATGCTTGGGACCCGCCTCTCGTGGATTTTACGACGGGGGCGCGTGGGCGTATACTGGTTGTGGAAGGGAGCAGTGATATGTACGTTCGCCGAGAGCCGTGGAGCACACGACAACGCTTCCGCTGGTGACGGAAAAGGTAGGAGGGCTATGCTGGTATGCCGGGTCGTTGCGGGTCAAGTTAAGACACGGGTTGGATTTGATGAATTGAAAAGTGACGGGCGGGTTGGGTTCGACTCGGTGAGTGGGAATAATGGCGAGTTGCTTGTGTTTGATCCACGCGCCGTGTTACCTTGTTTTCTTATCATCTACAAAATGTAAAAAAGTAAAGTGAAATTTTATTTTTAGTATAAATATTTTTTGAATTGGGTTTGAGGTTATTTGTATGCATCCGTAAATCAACATTTTTTTTTTAATTTATCACGTATTTAATTTCTTGAATTCCTAATGAAACGACTTTCCAAGAAAATTCCTAATGAAACAAGGATCGAACATATAAAAAAAGTAACAGTTCGGATATGTTTTTTTCGTTTAATGAGTATTTGTTTATAGACGAATCGAATCAAATTATGCTCGTTTATAAACGAGCTCCAAAAAGTTAAACTCCAATTTGTTCGTGAGCTTTCACGAATTTTTCGTTTAATTTTTAAAATATATAAAATAAAATAAAATATTTATTAAATAATTAAAATAATAAGTAAATATTAATTTATTAATAACTAATATTTAACTTTTATGATTATTAGTATTATAATTAAAAAAGTTAACATTAAATATTATGAGTATAATAATTAAGTAATTTAACTTAAAACATTATTTTATAAGTATTAACATTAAATTATCAAAATATCCTCGAGCTCGCGAACTGTTTTGTTCGGCTTTGATCTGTTCGCTAAATTATAGAAATAAACGAATCTCGACTCGTTTACTAAACGAGCTTCAAATTCTTGCTCGAGTTCGATACCGAACTGTTTTTTTCTCGTTTGTCCATTACTATATAAAATTTCCTAATTGGGCAACCAATAAACAAATACAGTAATGCATCTGAAGTTTTTGAAATTAAAAATATATATATACTCCCTCCATTTCACAATACATGTTGTTTTAAATTTTAATGACATATGTAATTAGTCAAATGTATTAAGGGTATTTTTATGAAAAAAAGTTTTCAAACTTTCACAAAACGAACAAAACATCATATATAGTTTAAGAAATATTTTCATTATAAAAAACATCTCTATTATATTTAATAATTACACATTTCATTAAAATTCAAAACATCAATTATCATAAAATGAGATAGTATATATATATATATATACACACACTTTTAAGACTTGAATTTCGTGACTTACAAGGTAGAAAAAGTAGATACACTAAAAAAAAAAGAGTTTAACGCCCTCTTGTATTTCCTGGAGATGTAATTTACATTCCTAAGCCTGGTAAGTTGGAGAAATAAACAGGCAAACTCAAATACATTCTACTACTAAATAATTGACTTCAGGATTAATTCTTTTGCGTTTTCGTGATGCAGGTAATTTCAAAAGCCTCTCCTTGCAGCCTAACATCACAAGAGGGAGAAATGCCGGCATTTGAGACTCAATCCAACAAGAATGCGTTTGCCTTTTCGATTTCGATGCATTCTCAAGTAAGATACTTTAGCTAGACACAAATTCTTTATTGATGTTTTGAACCTATGAATATCCTGGCCGGGCAATTTCTGTGCAGGATTAGAAGCACGTTGAGTTTCTTCATATGATCCACATAAACTTGTGGTTTTCCTACCAGGAAATTCGTGAAGCAGCTGCAAATTTCAGTCATTCGTGGAAAATCGGCCAGGGGATCTTACGAAACTGTTTTTCCAAGAATGTTAAGAGGAAATGTGAGGGAATCGGATTTTCCATTGATCACTTAAAAGTTTTTTAAAAAATAAAAAAATATTTATTAAAATGTATTGACCGGATTTTATTTTATTTCCTAAAATAATAAAAATTAGAAAATAGACAAGCAAAAAAAAACTCTCTTCGTTTCTCTTTGGGCGTATGAGCCTTGCTTGTGCCGATTTCCGTATGGAGGAGTAGCGATGACGGGAGTAATTAGGTCGACGGGGCCGTCTACTTCATGAGGTGAGCAGATTTCTCAGGGATTGGTACCAGATTTGTAGGAAGGGTTTCGAATTCGAAGGAGCCACCTGATAGTACATAGAAGGGGCGTCCTTGGCATGAGTTTTTTGGGGTTAATCGCACTAAGACAGTGGATCGTCTATTGAGGTTTATCCCGCCGGCAGTGGAAGGTGGGGAGAAGGTGGTGGAATTTGGGAAAGAAGATGTAGCGGAGGCTGCTGAGAAGTGGAAATATGCTCTGTTGGGATCAGTTCATGGCGATAAACCTAGATTCATGCGATTTCGTAGCTTTCTGAGGAATCGTTGGATGCAATATGGTATGGATCATGTGCATATGATTCGTGCGAAGTTGTTTTTGATTAATTTTGACTCTGAGGAGGGGAAGATTAATGCGCTTATGTTTGGGCCATTGTCCTTTAATCGGCATCCTGTGTTAGTTAAGAATGGTCTGAGTCTATGGAGTATGATCAGGAAATAGTTACGAAACTTCCATATTTGGGTTCAGTTACCACATCTGTCGTTAGCTTTCTAGACTGAGCCAATGTTTAACAAGATTGATAGTTGTTTAGGGAAGCCAATAATGATTGATCAGTGTACAAAAGATCAATCTAGATTGCGGTATGCTCATCTGTCTATTGAGATGGATATACAAGGGCCTTTTCCGGAGTCTGTTATATTGTTGGATGAGTTTGATCAGGAGTACATTCAATTTTGTGAAGTATGAATGGATTCCTTTGAAGTGTACTAAATATAAGAAAATGGGACATCTGGTTAATGAGTGTTCTGTTAATCAGAAGGTGTGGCAGAAGAAAGAAGATATGATGAAGGAAGTAGAGATCTTGCCCTCGTCCCAGTAGAGGGTAGAGGCTTTCCCATCTCTTAGTGAGTCATCTTCAGATCCCGTGAGTGAAAAGAGTCTGAATACTCCACCAAGTATCTTTTCTAAGACTATATTAGGTTCTGGATCAGAGTGGCAGCCAGTGTTGTGGGGTAAGAATAAGGGCATTGTGAGGAAGAGTATTGAGTTATGCAAAGGTGGAAAGGGATCTATCGTTAGTCCGTCGACATGGGAAGCTTTATGTGAAGATGACGGGGCTGTGTGTGATAAGGAGAGTGTGTATTTCACGAGTGTTGTTGAAGGATGGATTTTTTTACTGGACAGTTGTATATGCTTTAAATGATCCGAGTGATAGAGTGTCAATGTGGGAGGATTTAGTACGGTTTAGCAGTTCTATTTCAGGGCCGTAGATCATATGTGGGGCCTTTAATATACTATTGCGGGATTATTATGAACGTGTTGGAGGATTACCGTTGGATATGAATGCAGCTGAGGCTTTTCAGGCTTGTGTTTGGGGGTCTAAATTGCTGGAATTGTCTTTAGTGGGTCACAAATACACCTTGTCAAATAACTAGGAGGTAGAAATGCATACATGGAGGAAACTGGATAGGTGTTTCATGAATTTGGAAGCAATGTCTTTTTTTCCAGGGATTTATTATGAGGTGTTGAATAGAGGAATATCGGATCATAGTCCGTTAGTGGTTCACTTGAAAGAATTTCAGTGAGGGAAGAGGAAGGCTTTTAGGTACTTTCATATGTGGTCATCTCATCCGGAGTTTCCAGAGTTACTGTTGGGTGCTTGGACGTTACATGTACAAAGTTTACCTTTATATGCACTATGGGGTAAATTGAGGAGTACTCGTATTGCTTTGCAAGGGCTTAATAGAAGGGAGTTTTCACGGATTTCCCAACGGGTGGAACATGCCAGGTTTCACTTATAGCAGGTCCAAAGTCAAATTTAGATTGACCCCCTTAACGCCAATTTATTGGATGAGGAGCAAGCGATGGTGGCTGCGTATAGAAGACTTTTGGCTCTGGAAAAAGAGTTTTATAGACAAAAGTCTGGTGTGTATTGGATGAAAGAAGGGATGCTTACTCAGCTTTCTTCCATAATTCAGTAAAAACTAGACAGGTCCGAAGTGCTATTACTGCTTTGAAGTTGGAGGATGGTTCAGTGTCGACATCTCAAGAGGTTATTAGTAAGCATATGATAGAATTTTATAGAGTACTATTGGGGACGAATCCACATCGGCGTATATCTTCAGACACATTAATGGTCGCTTCAGGGCCGATGATTTTAGAAGAGGAAGCAGTGGAGCTTTGCCGGACAGTGACTAAAGATGAGATCAAGAAAGCTCTGGATTGTATAGGTAGCGATAAGGCCCTTGGCCTTGATGGCTTCAATGCCTAGTTCTTCAAAAAAAATTGGGAGATTGTGGGGAGGGATGTTATAGCAGGTGTTCAACATTTTTTCGAGACTGGAAAAATGGCTAAATAGTTTGGGGCGTCGGTGCTTACAATTATACCAAAGTCCTCGGATCCACAGGGGCTAACAGACTACAGGCCAATAACATGTTGCACCGTGTGTACAAAATTGTGACATCAATCATGTTAAAATCTTCGAGGAGGAATTAACAACCCTAGAGGTAAACAGTAGACCGTCACCTTTTTTAGTTCTTTCTTCTCCAATTCAAGATATGTCAACCGCTCATGAAAAAGGTTTTCAAATTAGCATTGTCCTCTACCCATCGAATGTTCGCCTTTCCCGGTTCTTTCTTCTCCGATTCAAGAGATGCCAACCGCTCAGGAAGGGTTCTTCCAAGAGGATGCAAGTAATCCAATTAACAATTAGTATACAAACTAGCAAGAGTTCAAGAAACATTAATATGAGGAAAAAAAACAAAAAGAAAAATATTGACATACTACTCACCAAAGTTAATATGCCAGCTCGAACTCTCCGCCTCCTTGTCGCAATATACCTCCCGATAGGGAAATGTGTTCTTCCCTCATCATCTCTACTCTCTTTTTTTTCCATAGAATCGATAATTGGAAAAGATTGAAGTTTGGAGGAGGAATTAGCAACTCTAGAGGCATCCAGTAGATTGTCATGCTATATACATGAAGTCCGACAATTATCCAACTCCCATGTATTGCCTCTTTTGTAAATTTATCATGTCTCAAGAAGTAATACAATAGGGGCATTAGCAGTTCTATGAATAATCCTTGTGCATATGTTGTTATGAAAGTGCTTCTTGTATATATGTGAATAATCCTTGTGCATATGTTGTTATGATAGTGCTTCTTGTATATATGTATAGATATATTTATATTTATAGAGCATTAGCAGTTCGAAGTCTACAGGAGGAATAATAACTCAACTGGCATCCAATACACTATAATGCAATATACATGGAGTCCTACAATAATCCAGCTCCTATGCATTGCTTCATCTGTAAATTTATCATGTCTGAAGAAGTAAATCAGAAGCAGCATTGGAAGTTCTACGAACAATGCTTGTGCAAATGCGGTTCTGATAGAGCTTCTTAGATGTTCGGAATGATCGGAAGGATTTTGTAGGGGGCACTGTTGCGGCTACACCTCCAATCTCCCATATTATAATTAGCTAATTTTAAGGAAATTGTTGCCGCTGAAACCCCAAATATTATGCTAGTAATCCATTCGTCTTTCACATCCTCAAGAATGTACATAAAGTACGAGGATAAAAGTTGTCCACAAACTACCGCAAAGATGAGCAAAATGAACCAATCCATCGAATCGATGTATTGAGCATCTTTCTCTTGTTTGTTGTAGTTTTCGTCAAAGTCAGCTACACATAGAAAACTGGATGCGATTTTCAGACATGTTATCCAGCCCGAAAAGATATGCGTGATATATTCTAGCTTTGTATTTTTGCTGTCAATGAAGTTCTTCAAACTAGATCTAACTTTCTTGCTAAGAAACCAAATCGGAATGAGAATAACGTAAGGCCACACCCATCGAAAAACACCTTCCAACCCAACATACTGAATCGATTAGATCGCCTAATAAAATCAAGTAAAACAAAACATGAGCAACAATATGTAAGACATAAGAAATTCAAAGATAACCAACAAACAATTTGCATATACACAACTTATGAAACGTAAGCACAATTTTGGATCTAGATAGAGATAAAATCCTCTTTGATAAAATGGTTCAAAATTAACTCATCAGCGTTCACCAATCACAACTTTATAAGTATTTATTAAAAATAAAACACGTAAACCGAAGCCGTCGAAAGGTACATTTTCATTTTATAAGCACTAAAAATCGCAAAATCAGCTGAAACCTTTCACAGTTTTATCAATAACCGCATCATAATTTTATCAATGTCATGAGCCGATGTCACAACTCTACATATAATTTTCTAAAAGAAATATAATTCTTTAAATTAACTTTTTGGGATTTTTTTTTATTTTTTTTAAATCAGGTAAGTATTAGATAAATTTTGGTTGGTCCTCATATATTGAAATTTCAAGTGATTGGCCCCTATATTTTGAAATCGTAGATATTTGTCACACTTATCTTATATATCTTATCTTATGAGAATTTTTTTAATTTATTCCAATTGCAATTCAATTGTAAATTTATTGTCAAATCAACATCCGACATGGCGATTTTATTAGGAATCAAGTTTTTGAGTTTAATTAGAAATTAAGTTATGATTTTAAGTCAATATTTTTTTTTCCTATAATGGTTTTATAAATTTCTACCACTTACTTATTCCTAATCATATGAAATTTCTATTCTCTTTTATCTTTGCTTTACAAGTATATATTTAGCTATATCCACCATACTAAATTCACATCCATAAGAACAAAAGTTTCCCCTACGATTTTCTTTTGCTAAACTAGCTTTGTTTTTAAAAAAAGCTTTGGTAGAGTTTTTTTCCTCATTAAAACAGCTACTAATTATTTAATTAATTAATAGAAGTTTCTTTTTTTATTGTGATCGATGTGTTTTTTTAATCAGAAAAGCTTTATTTTGTTTTTATTGTGATAGATTTTTTTCCCGCCATAATAACATTCTATTGTTGAGTAATCAACGAAATTAAATTATCTTTTGGATCTTTTGATTATAGATCGTTTTATTATAGGATGACGTCAAAATTTTATAGATAATAGCGAGACTTTTTCAATTTTAAATCTGTTTCAATTTATTCTAATTGTAAATTCAATTGCAAATTTTATTGTCAAATCAAAATTCGACACATGTCGATTTATTGATGAATAGTAATTTGGCACATGTATTTTAGAATTTGAGTTTAATTAGGTTTTAAATTAAAATTTTAATTCAATGATATTATTTTTTCCTATTTTAATTAGGAAATCAAAACACAATAAAAACATAATGATTCTTAATAAAATTTCTATCACTTATTTTTTCTAATATAATAATTTTATTCCTAATAAATTATAATACACTATACATAGATTTTAATTTTCTTATTAAAAAATTTTTGCTAATTAAAATTCATTATATTCTCTTTTCTTATTCCTAATTAAAACGGGCATACATTCTTTTTTCCTATTCAAACGCACATATTATTAAAAAAATTATTCCTAATCAAATTACAATATATATTATTTTTCTAATTTTTTTATTAAACTATTATTCCTAATAAAATCAATTATATTTTTTTTCTATTCTTAATTAAAACGGTCATATCTTATTTTTCAAACAATTAATAATAATAATTTTTCCTAATTAAAATTTATTATATTTTTTTCTTATTTATAATTAAAATGGATATATCTTCTTTTTTCCTATTCAAACGGACATATTATTAAAAAAATATTTCTAATCAAAATATAATACATATTATTTTTTTCTAATGTTTTATTAAATTATTATTCCTAATAAAAATCCATTATATTTTCTTTCATATTCTTAATTAAAATGAGCATATCTTATATTTCAAATAGAAAAAACTGAATTGATTAGATGCAATTATAAATTTTATTATCAAATCAAATATTGATATGTAATTTTTACGTTTTGCTACGTTTATTATTTTTGAAAACAAAATAAAATTTTGATTCTAATAAGATTGTAGATTTTGAAATAAAATAAAAATAATTATAATTGATATAAAGTTAAAATAATTCCCTTTTGATATAATTTTGACATATATTTAATAAAAATAATTATTATATAATTATTATATGATATATTTAAATTATTAATTTTCAAAGGTACGGATTTTCCATCTAGCGGACGGGCCCACGGACTAGTATAGACAATAGTGAAACTTTTCAATTTTAAATTTGTTCCAATTGCAAATACAATTGCAAATTTATTGTCAAAAATCAACATCCAACACATGGCGTTTTGTTAACGAATAGTAATTTGACACATGTATTTTAGAAATTTGAGTTTAATTAGGTTTCAAGTTTCAATTTTAAGTCAATGATATTTTTTTCCCTATTTTAATTAGAAAATTAGAACACAATAATACATAATAATTCTTAATAAATGTCTACCAATTACTTTTTCTTAATATAATAATTTTAAACCTAATCAATTTTCTATTTATAATTTTAAAAGTTATTCCTGATAAAATTATAATACACTATATTCTTTTTCTAATTTTTTTATTAAATAATTTTTTTAATTAAAATTTATTATATTCTTTTTTTCTATTCTCAATTAAAACGGGCATGTCTTCTTTTTTTCCTATTCAAACGAACATATTATTAAAAAAAAATTCCTAATCAAATTATAATATATATTATTTTTTCTATTCTTATATGAAACTATTATTTCTAATAAAAAATCCCTATATTTTTTTCTATTCTTAATTAAAACGGACATATCTTATTTTTCAAGCAATTAATATTTTTTCTTAATTAAAATTTATTATATTTTTTTCTATTCCTAATTAAAAAATGCATATTTTTTTCTTTTCTATTCAAACGGGTATATTATTAAAAAAATACTCCTAATCAAAGTAAAATATAATTATTTTTTTCCAATTTTTCATTAAACTATTATTCCTAAAAAAATCCGCTATATTTTTTTTCTTATTTTTAATTAAAGTGGAGATATAGAGTTAATTTTTGAAATAAAATGGGCATATAGATTTTGAAATAAAATCAGAATAAATATAATTTATATAGAGTTAAATAATTATATTTTATATAATATTTGACTAAAATTTAATAATGTTTAATACGAATAATTTTTTATATGATATATTTAAATTATTAATTTTTAAAATACGGATTTTCCGTCTAATTAACGGGTCCGCTGACTTATTATATAAAAAAATTAAATAGTTACCCATCAATCAATTCGTTAAATGAAAAATACATGAAAATGAAATAGCAAGAACAAACGCACAACGTTTGGAGACAAACAAATAGACCTTAATCCTCCCAAAAAAAACTTTAGGTGGATTAAATTCCCATCTCCAGTTAAAAAGAATTCAATGATAGTTCTATGCTGATAGGTAAAATAAATTATCAAAAAATTTATCGTTTGCGTGCGAAAATAACGGATGGATGGATAGATAGATATCATTAATCTTGAACAATGATACTCCCACAACCTTACACGGTGTTCATACCTTAACTATATATATGTATGTATATTTATAGTAGAATAGTACTATATAATGAACTCTTTAACATGGTATCACATCCAAGTGTTTAGTAGATGTAAGAAAGCTCTTCCACGTTTCCAATCACACCTTACAATGCATGAAGATAACAAATATGATGAACTAATCCAACTCATTGAGGTATCCAACTCCATCTCTCCATTTAATTAGTTTTTCTTTGTTCCATCACATCAATCATGCCAAAATCTTCAAAAAATTGAGCTTCTTGGTTGTTCAAATTTTGTTTCAATAGAGCTTCTTGGTTGTTCGAAATGATTGGACGGATTTTGAAGGGAGTAATCCGTAGCATATGTGGAGTACCACGTACATATATACACCAGGAGGGACATTGCAACTATTACACCCCAACCTCTCATATTGTAATCCGTTGATTTCAAGCAAATTATTGTCACTGAAACTCCAAATATTAGGCTCGTAATCCGACCGTCTTTCACATCCTCGAGAATGTACAAGAAGTATGTGGGTAAAAGTTGTCCACAAATTACCGCGAAGATGAGCAAAATGAACCAATCCATCGCATCGATGTACCGAGCAGCGATATGCATGATATATCGTAACTAGGGATGGGCACCGGTCCGATCGGTCGGTTTTCGGCCAATTTTTAGACCGAACCGATTAAATTCGATTTTGTAAAATCAAAACCGGACCGAAAACTAGAAGTGAAAATCTCAAACCGAAACCCGACCTAAAAAACCGGTCGGTTTCCGGTTCGGTCGGCCGGTTTTCATCTGCAATTAAAAAAAAAACTTTAAAAAAAAAAAAAAAAAACTTCTATATCACTTTAACAAAGTTTTAGGACTCAATTGTAAAATATTGAGAAGTTCAAGACCCTTTAGTTAAAGGACTATGATTTGTATAGTTAAAGGAAATGATATGGCTATGTATAACTAAAAAAAAATAGTAAATTTTTGAAACTAGTCGATGTAGGTTTGAAACAAATGTATTTTATAATAAAAAATAAATTAAAACATACATGGTGAAGGGAAGAATCAAACTTAAGGACAGCAGGCAACATGTTCAAAAACTTAACCACTAGACCAAAGCCCATTGTTTAACCATATGGGACAAATATTATATATGTATCTGTTCGGTTGGTTTTTTTCGGTTAACCGACTGGAAAATAACCGGTCGAAAATCGACCGAAAAACGTAAAATATTTCTGACCGAACCGGAAACCAAAAACCGACCGAATTGAAAAAAAAAATCGACCGTAACATTCGATTTTACCGGTTTCAGTTCGGTCGGTCGGTTTATGCCCAACCCTAATCGTAACTTTGTATTTTCACTGTCAATGAATTTGTTTAAACAAGATCCAGCTTTCTTACTAAGAAACCAAATCGGAATGAGAATAACGTAGGGCCACAACCATCCAAACACCTTCCAACCCAACATACTGAATTGATCAAATTGCCTAGTAAAATTAGGTAAAACAAAACATGAGCAACAACAGGTAAGACATAAAAAATTCAAAGATAACCAACAACATACCATTTGCATATATATATATATATACACACAACTTATGAAACATAAGCACAATTTTGGAGCTAGATAGCGATAAAATCCTCTTTGATAAAACGGTTTAAAATTAAATCATCAGCATTCACAACTCTATAAACATATATTAAAAAGAAAACACGTAAACCGAAGCCGTCAAAAGGTACATTTTCATTTATGATAACAAAAATCGCTAAATCAGCTGAAACCTTCCATAGTTTTATCAATAATCGCATCATTTAAACAAAATCTAAATCGGCTGAAACCTTTCACAATTTTATCAATGTCATGAGCCTGTGACTCGTCTAAGTACTACATGTAATTTTTTAAAAGAAGTATAATTCTTTAAATTAATTTTTTGGATTTTTTTTATTATTTAAATCAGGTAAGTATTAGATAAATTTTGCTTGGTCCTCATATATTTTGAAATTTCAACAGATTGGCCCCTATATTTTCAAATCATACATCTTTGTCACACTTATTATATTAAAAAAATTGAATACTTACCCATCAATCAATTCGTTAAATCATAAATACATGAAAATCAATGAAATAGCAAGCACAAAGCACAACGTTTGGAGACAAACAAATGAAACCTTAATCCATCATATAGTGGAGGTCCCAAAAGAAACTTGGGGTGGATTAAATTCCCATCCTCAGTCAAAAATAAATTCAATGCTAGCTCTATGCTGCTAGGTAAAATAAATTATCAAGGTTTTTGTTGTTTGCGTCGGAGAAGAGCGGATGGATGGATGGATAGAAAGATAGATGGATATCCTTAATCCTGATCAATGATACTCCACAAGCACATATAATGGCTTGTTGTTCAACCTCTCACGACCCTGCAAAGCAATGGATCCACAAATACTTGCATATTAGTAAGTAACTTGACTGACAAGTAATCAATTCAACCAAATTCTAGGAAGGAAGAAACAATAACTTAATCACCTTCAAGTCAGGACATTCAATTACACAAGCACATTCAACTATTTCTGCTCCAGCACGTCCTGCAAACAATTCAAACCACCACAACAATAAAACAAAAATGTAGTATAACTGAATAAAACTCTATTTCCTAAGTTTCTAGACACATCAAGATCCAAATATTTTATAGCTTGAATGAAGAGAAACAAAGTTACCAAGTAAATCCATGGCTGCACAGAGAGTCCCGCCAGTGGCAATCAGATCATCAACCACCAAAGCACGCTCCCCTGCCTTAACTGCTCCGATTTGCATTTCGAGACAGTCACTCCCATATTCCAAATCATACTTTATTGACACTACTTCACCTGTGAAGTTGTAAGTAAATCTTTGTTGCTTAAGACCAATTTCTCATAACTCTTATTAGAGTACTATGGATTACGGCTTCAAGATGCACTGCAAGAGTTCTTAAATGTATCAATGGCATCCAACGTATAGTTTGTCATTCATCCACAAGTCCTTAACTATGACGATGTGACATTTCAATCGCATATCAAACAGAGTTGAAAACTTATCCGGACTCGTGCAATCATAAGAAGAAATTACCTGGCAATTTTCCTGGTTTTCTCAAGGGAACAAATTTTGCTCCAATGGCCAAAGCAATTGGAGGACCAAATATAAAACCTCGGGCCTCTACTCCTAGAATCAGAAATAAAATAAGTTCAGAGAAAATGTATGTATGCCCTACATTAAGTAAAACCTCACATATGACAAACTTTGAAACAGAGCAGCTACTTGCATCACTAACTATTTATCATCATCAAAGAATAGATGGACTGGAATTGACCATGTGATGAATTCTTGCAATCTAACAACAGAAAAAGGAAAGAAAAGTATGCAGCCCCATTGAACTTGCTTTATAATCATGCAATAAGTAAGTCCAAAGATGTCAAATGATGCAAAGAGTTTTTTGCTGCCAAGTTTAAAATTTTACCTGATCATTGAGAAAGATCAACACAATGCATACAACCACGGAGTTAAAATTTTGCTATCACAAAACCTATATAGACTATCCATGGATGAGGATGCAATCATTGGAACAGTTGAGGGTAATATGATTGCAAAAGGGAGGGACAAAAAAAAGAAACGTGGGCTCATAACGATCAAATATAGTAAGCATATGTGTCAGACCTAAAAATAGGTTTACATCTGTTCTTCTGACAATTGACAAAGACATGATAAGCCTTATCTCCACAGGGAAAAGGCCACAACTTTTCCATGTGAAGTATCCTATGGAGGAGAAAAATCCAAATAAACACAAGACAACAAAGTCCATGTGAGCATACTAAGAGACAGATTCTAATCCTCAGAGCATCAGACATTAGGACAAAGTACATGCATAATAAATGGTAGAGAAATCCTGTTTTTATTGAGTAACAAAGAAGTTAAAAGAATAAAACCAAGGCATCTATCCCATGATGACATCATTAATCATTTTCAAATCCCCACAGGTTTGTTGGAATAACTGTATCGTATTTGGAGTTTTGCAATGAAAGCAATACCTTTGCTGTCTTGGCCTCATTATGAGGATTAATAAATGGAAAATAAATTAGACAACTTGACGGGAAAATACAAGGTTTGTCTAGCATATTATAGCTTAAATCAACATTAGATGATCAGTGAATTATCTTCAAATCTGCACAGCTGTGATCAGTGCATGATTGTTTGATTTCAAATTTCGGATAACGACGAACTGTACTATAAAATCCAGAAAAGAAAGATTTCAAAATCTTGGTCTTGGAAGTTCTGAATGTTTCTAGGCTTAGAGAACCAATAATTGTGGTTTTTGGCTCCAACTCCATAATTATATCCTATAACACTTTTATGACCGAGGGGATGGAGACTTGGATAGTAGCCATTGCAGCATACTTTTGAACGTGAATTCTAAAATGCCACTAGTATTCTAGCAGAGAAAATTGAGTATTGCATAGAAAAAGGATGAGGGAGTTTAGAATTCCCACTACCATGTTGAACTGTGGAAAACCCCACATCATAATGGAGCCAAAGAAAAATCAACCCCAAGAGAAATTTGCATCATTTGGGTCCACTTATCATCAAAACACAATTGGATCCTAGCACATGCCAACAACAATAATAAACACTCATACATAAGAACCCTTCAAGCAAAAAGGAAAGGAAAACTTCTTTTCAAGAGTAGGCAATCAATGGAAAAGTCCCACTAACAAAAGGTTCATAGTCAAACAATAAATCACTCAAAGAAAAACCACACATATATAACATAACAGTCTCCTCCATTTCACAATATCCTTTAAAGCATTTCAAAAAGGCAACCAGAAACTTAAGCAATATTGTGTATTTACCAACTTCTTTTTTAACCTGTGTGTCAAACATACCTACTTTTGGATCCCTCCCATTTGAAGTCTAACAATTGAGATTGGTTAAAAAAAGAAAAAAAAGTTTCCCACACATCTCAAAATTAATACTTAAAAAAGGTTTCTACCTGCAACAACTGAGATGTCTTTGCCTTTGTATCGCTCAACGAACAAGTCGATAGTGTCCTTAAATGCTTTGGAATCCAGTAACAAAGTAGTGATGTCCTGAAACATGATACCTACCACAAAAAAAAAAAGTCATTGACAAGCATTAATCGGAGGAAATTTTGAACCTTTAAGCTAATTGTCCACAAAAATTAAAAACCCAGATGAGAAAACCTCGGATTTTGCCATAAGCTTAAGAAATTTTCATTTATTTATTTTTTTTCTCAAAGCAAAAAAAAAAAAGGAAGGATAATATAAAAACCTGGTTTGGGGAAATTGGGGACGACACTAATCTTAGTTTTGATCCCATTGATACGAGGATCTTCGTCTCTGTAAGCTGACATTCTTTCTTGTGTAATGCAATAAAAAAACACTATACAAGTAAAAAACCCAAAACTATAAAGAACGAAGAAATAAAGTTGAGTCTTTTGATGTGCTCTGGTTTTCAGTTATGAACGAAAGGAAAAAGAGACGATGGGAACAGTGGAGCTAGTGAGAGTGTTGGCTCAGAGGAGGGAAATGAAGAAGATGAGAAAGAAAAAAGACGAGTATTTAAAGAGGAGAGATCAAACGTCTCCAAACTACTCAATTAGTCCCTCCAGTTTAAGTAATTTGACTTTATAGTCCTTTTATTCTTCATTAAGGCTATTTGGTGACATTATTGGTTCAGTACTTTCACACCCTACTAATCAATTTGGGCTTTGGCCCATAACTAGCTTCGGCTTCTAAGTCAACTATTCATTAGTAGTCCAAACTAGGTTTTTTCATAAATTGATTCATTACTTGACTCACAAGTCAAGAATACCAGAATCTATTCTGCTAAACAGCAATCTAGAACTACACGAATAATTTAGTGCTACCACACCAATGTTAATTCCAGCTAACGAAATACATAATAGTATTAATAAAGTCATGCATTGTTGGCAACTAATAGCAAATTCAAGGGATTAAAACATTATTGGGTGGTTATAATGTACAAATCCACAATCAATTGTAAAAAACAAGAGTACTAAACATGCATGTCAAATTTCATGAGGATCTTCTGCGTCTTGAGCGCCTAGTACCGAGTGAACACCATTTTCCTCCATCACCCTTTATTCCATTCATCTTCCGATACTCTCTCGATCTCAGAATACCTTCCAGGATGTTTATATCCTCACAAATTTCGTGTCTGGAAAGAGATGCTAGACCTGGTAATATGTCCTTCTGGAAATCTTTCAATCTTCTTCCCCTCCTAAGCTTACAACTGTAATCCTGGTTCTCATTCACTTCCAACGGCTTTGATGTTATGTCTTCTTCGTTACTTTCTGTTAGATTTAGAGCAATCAGTTCATATGAATCTTCAGAAATTTGTGGCTGCTTCTCAATCCTAGTCCCGTGAGTCTCGTCGAATCCTACTTTAGCCGATATATCTTGAGGATGGCTGAGGGAGATATGGATCAGAGATTTGGCAGCACCTTGGATAACACCATCCACTAGTACTTGGTCAGGGACATTGTCTTCTTTACTTTGCACCAATCCTATGTTTCTACTTTTATGACTATTTGGACTGTCCAAGTTACCAAACTCGGTCCCGGATTGCATGGTCTTTATGCTCCACGAATCATCATCGGATACAGAACGCGGCTTCGAAGGAGAATGAGACTTATCACTACATTCTGCATTCTGACTACATGAATTCGTGCTGGCAACATTTACAATATCCTCAGCTGAAATTTCATTTGAACAGTTAATATCGAAATCTTTTTCTCTCGAAATAGTGATTGAGCAGTGTCCGTGAATCTTCCCAACTTGTCCTTCTAAACAATTTGAGGAGCTGTCTGCTGAAGGATCGATCACATTACAAGACGAATCTTCTGGTAGAGTTTTGTTAAGGTCCAGCAATTCACCTTCAAAAGACACAATTCTTTGCTCCTTAGTGAATAAGGTTTTGCACTTGGCGGTAGCATAGCATTCGGTCAAATCTGCACACATGAAAACAATTTGAATCAAAAGAGCTAATCCCAATATGCTTGAATTAGATAACGGCATAAAACGTTGGTTCTCGAACAAGGAAGCGCACCTCCATTAAGAGAGTTCAGCTTTTGATAACCTCCATTGTCACCTACTATAAGACAGCTACTTTCTGCAATCTCTTGAGATGGATCTTTGTTCACATTTTCCCAGATGACTGGACGAGATACAGTAGAAACTTGCGTCTCATTGTTTCCATCAAAGTTGACAATTGGTGGAACACAGCCAAAAGATGGTCCACGCTTTGCATCCTGAACAGATATCGTCTCAGTTGACTCTTCTAAATCAATAACCACAATTTCAGAGCAGTTTGACTTTTCCCGGGTTGGTTCTTCCAGATCAATGACAGTTATAGGAAAGAGATGAGTTTTCATATCAAACCAACTTCTCTTACGACTCTCCTTCCGTTTATTCCTCCCTACCATACTTGACGAAAGTTTTAAATCCAAAGGATCATCGTCAACCTTGCTAATGTATTGATCTGCAGGAAGTTGAAGATCAAGAGTCTTGTGCTGAATATTACGGTGCATTTGTCGGCGGCCTTCAGAAATTTCCCAACTTCTAAGTTCCTTTGATCCAGATGCCTGCTTTAAGACGAGGCAACCATATAATAACAAAGAAATATGCAAAGGACGAGAAAAAAAAAATTTACCACAAAAAATTACCATTGGAAACCATCTATCTTTTGCCAATGTTTGATGACTTGGCGAGCTCATAAAAGGTACAGGGTATGATTGTCCAGCATACTTCCTTGAATTGTATACATCAAACTCATCTGATGGCCTACCCTTCATTAATGTCTTCTGCACACTATATAACTGGTGGAGATCATGCACCTGAAGAAAAATTAATAATTACGTAGTACTAAAGAGGAAATGATAAAACCATGGTTTTTCTTTATGAATGCTACTTTGATGATAGCATAAAAGTGTAATGTTGTTATTCCTGGATGAGTACTGTACAACCCAACTAAGGTACGAGACTGTTGTCACAATTTGATCTACTACAGTATCAGCCACAATACTAAATAAATATCAAGCAATTCATGATTCATGCTAGAGCAAGCACAGTAATTGGACGAAACACAAAAGTCAACGTTATGCGGATAAAAAATCGTACCTGCTTCCTAAAGACAGCATCCTGCTCTACTATAGTGTGCTTAAAAGCTTCGGTGACTGAACCATTGGATCTCTGAACTAAATTTAGATCGAGATCTCCTCGCACCAGCATTCTGCTTTCTCCGGGGAAATAGATAGACATCATGCATTCACTAGATGAAGTTCACTCTAACCTCGTCTAGCAGCGAAGAATTTTCTTTCTGGCTGGGTAATTGTTTACCAATCCCAGCGAAGCAGTAATGACAATCACGATAACATGACAGTTATTCCAGCTAGTCTAAACACAGAAACATATTACTGGAGTTAGGCCCCACTCAATAATTAACTCCATACAACCAACCATGGAAAATGTACTGAGACAAACAATAAATAAAAACTAACAGAGTTAATATGTTTAACTACATCTTTACCATGGAACAAAAGTACTTTCCGGGGACACTTTGGCCCGAAAACGAACAACGGTATGAAATGAAAGCTTAGATGAGCTATTTATATAATAAGACTTTCAGGAGAATGATGTTAGTATTTACAAAACAAACATGATGATCATTTCCTAACTAGCATGCGATTGATTTAGCTTAGCTTGTCTCATCAGTTTCTCATTTGAATACCATAAAGAAACAAAAGCAATTAGATGACCCACACACATGTGATGGGGGCTTGGTAGATCTGACGATTCAACTTAATTTTCTCTCATAAGTCATAACATGAGCATGATATATGCATATAGATAGATGTACATAGAGATGCTATCTAACATTTAATTAAATAGTAGTATATAATATAACCATGAGCATCATGAAACTCGAATGAAGAGAAAAAAGCTTGTATTTTTATTAGTGGGGTTTTGTTAAAGTTTGAAACTTTAGCTTCAAACGTCGGTTTTATATAAAAAATGAATCATGGTAATTGAAATTTTTCAATAATCACACTAATCATAATAAATCAAGATGAAAAAGCTAATTAGATATTACCTGGAATAATCTAAAAAAGAAGACTGGAGAGAAGAACAGAGCATTATTTATAATTCCACACCAGAAAAAGCTGATTGCTGCTTCATGAAACTCTCATTCATGAAACAACAAGATGAATACTTATGAATTTTGGATAAGCAGTACTAGTAGTAGTAATAGTTAAAGAAGGATGAGAGAAAGAAACTACACACACACAATGAAGAAACCCACAAAGAAAGAAAGATAATATCTTATTAATTTCAGTCTCTAGAGAGAGAAAATGTGGAATCGATCAACAACCAAACCATTCTGGTATTTATAGTCGCTTTCTGTCACTTCAATCACTCTTTCTCCTCTTTCAGTCTTCTTTTTCATTTCCCTTTTGGCAGTTTTGATTTCTGGCTAATGAGAGAGAGAGAGATAGAGAGAGAGGACCAGTCAGTTTTGTGGGCCAAAAGAAGAGTCTCACCAGCAAAAGCAAACATGGGGATTTTTTATACTATTGAGTATTTTATAGTATTACCTAGTACACGGGAGATTTAATATTTATTATTATTATTCTTGACTTTTATACCCTTTAATTACACAGTGCATTGCCTCAATTTTACACCAAATATCTTAATAAATTTTAATTACTCGTCCAAACACAAAGTAAAATATTTCTGGATACAGTGTTTATGTTTATGGCGTTAAAGGGTAAAAAGGTCAACAGCAAGAAAAGTTTTACAAAACTCGTGTATCTAGTAAAACAACCGTGAAAATAGTCGTGCCCGTAATTAATTAGTTTTCCTTTTTTTGGATAATGACATTTTAGATCCATAAGTTTTTTCATTGCTTTTGTAGATGACCCTTGTAACTATAATTTTATTCAATTGGATCCCTTGACTTTTGTTCAGTTCATTTCACGTCAAGGACTCAGATGGTAAATTGAACTTTAAGGATTTAAATGAGTGAAGGTATAGCTCCTGGAGTCATTTGAAAATATGTACTGATTATGAAAGATAGGCCAGCCTCCAATTACAATCTACAAATCTAATGTACTGGTTAGAGATAGAAATGAGTGTTACTATCGGTTTTTTTTTAAGGTCTCTCGTATTTCTTATGATGCCAAAAAATAGGAAAATAATTATTTATCCTCTTATTAAATTTCACCATATAATCTCCCATTCATCCTCATTTATGATTTTGAATATATATTATTGTAGAGTTGACAAATACTTTACTAAGACAAACATTAACTCACTTCTACTTACATATTAATAACATTTAATCAATGAAAGCGACATATATAAAAAAAAATGATGCACATTATTGCATCAAGAGGATAGAATTAGTATGGACAAACTAGCGAAAATATCACACAATCGATAAAATTAGTACTCCTTCCGTCTCAAATTAAATGTTAATGTAGGAAATTTCACAAAAATTAATAAAATATATTTTTTAATTTATTTTTCAACATAATAATTATGATTGTATAGATTAAAAGACCCTCATAAAGAATATATATGTAAAGATGGTGAAGTTGGTGAGGGAAGATGGTGAAAGTGGTGAGAATATAATGGAAAAACATAATTAATGTTCCTTAAACTTATAAAAACTTGTATGTAATTTGAGATAAAAAATTATGTTTATATTAGTATTTAATTTGGGACGGAAGGAGTATTATTTTTTTCTATCTCACCAATAGAGATGGCGACACCTTTTAAAAATACCTCTTTTTTTTTTTTCCCGATGACAAAAGGGACAATAGCTGAAACTGTTTACAGTTGCAAGAGTAATTTTCAATGCTATGTGGAGATGTGGTACTGTATTAGTGCATTGTGTAAAAAAGGAAAAAGAGATGTGATATAATACAAAGTTAGTTGAGTAAATAGGAGTAATGAATGTTTAAAATAAAAATAGTATTAATTCTTGGGAAGAAACAAAAATAAAATGGCAAGAAAGAAAGAACCGATGAGTTTTAAGATTGGGGACCATATTGGAATCTGAGATAAACTTTCACTGTTATTGGGATCCATGCCTTAGCTGTCTGGTTTTATTTGTTGGGTGAACTCACATTAAATTCATCGATCATCACTTTAATTTTATAATAATTTATTGTACTTTGTTAAATTACGTTTGTTTTGTCACCTAAATTTAGTACTGGGTTTTTTTCTTAATCGAGAGTTGATATGAATTTCATCACAATGAATGATAATAAGTTGTGTTATTTTAGTATTTGGAATATATACGCCTTCTGTTTTAAACATTTTTAAAAATTGTATTTCTTATTAGAAATGATACATAAAATATGATTTTAAAGATGTATAGGATAAGATAGAATATATTTTAGACACAAACGAATATAATTTATATACGAATTATGTACATGTAATTTTTTGAGAAAGATTAAATTCACAATAAAATATATTAAATTCATGGGAAAAAGCTTTTTATCATTTAGTGACGGGAAATTCCGTCACAAAAAACTTTTTTCCGTGGATTTAATCTCACCCTAATTTTCTCAATGAATTCATCCATCTTTCATTAAATGTATAATGATAAATGGACAAATAGACAAAGTGAATAATTGCAGTGAAATGACGATTTTATCCTCAATTTTATTTGAAACAAAAATAAATAGAATAAAATTGGAAACGATACGATCATTTCACGATATTTGTTCATTTGTCCAAATAGTATTATCTCTAATCCTTATTATTTGTCGCTTTTCTCGAGGAGCGACAAGTGAGTACATCTGTTACTTAGTTACTATACCTCCACTTCAACAGACATACAACTCCAGAATAACTCCAAGTTAGAGACAATCGGAGAGACATGGCAAACCTCAGCTTAAATTACTTAATTAAAGCAAACTTTGTCAAGCATTTCCCCTTTTTTGTGCTGACTAAGTTCCTTGACATCACACCCAATGTTTTTAGTAATTTATTATTTTTACACTTAGATTTTCATATCACTGTCTGTCAGTCCCTCCACCTTAATATGCATCGGTATTTGAAATCCCAATTAACGAAAAACTTTTCTAGAGAATTTTTTCAGTAATTAAAAAATAGAAAGACTTTTACTAATTGTAAAAAAAAATAATAATAATAAATAAATAAATAAAAATCTTTAATTACAAAAAAGAAAAAAAAAATGAATGATATATTCTAAAGTGCTGTGTAATTCTTATAGGCCCATTTACGGCCCATACTCGCATCTAAAACCCAGTAACTAACTTACCAGCTAATCCACTCTAACTTGTGCTTCACGCCAACTGATCATGGGTTGTGGTTTCCTCTCCTTTCCATTAATTTTTTCAATATCTGTTTTAAGTAAGGTAAGGCACGACATGTTTTTGCAAGTCCTTTCTGGAAATTCTTAGATGAGATCCTTGCACTTTAATAAACTTGACCTTTCCAGCCTCACACAATGTTTTTAGGCCGATCCAGTCCTCCTTGTATAGCTTTGTCTCTTCTAGAGGCACAACTCTACTGAAGTCTCCATCCGGATAATATCCAAACCATGAGCTTTCCTTTGGTACTATCACACCGTCATTCTCAACTGCATATCTCCAACAATTCAACTCTATTTAAATGATGCAAATTAGATCGATAGATTACGAGAAAGAAAAGAATTGACCGGTGGTACTATTCCCACTAACTTTCCGGCTAAATCCACGAAAATTGACATTATGCGTTAACTTTTACAGTCACGAAGCACAAAAGACAATTTTCGTGGATTTAGCCAAAAAAATTCCTGGGAATAGCATCATTACCCAGAATTAGCAGTCAGTCACTAGTTATACCATTATTAGGACCAAGTTGTGCAACCTAGTGAATCGTTCCTTGTAGGTGAAGTTTCGCTTTTCAGTGATCTCGTTGTTCAGTTTTGGAAGGTACTTGCATTTTTTCAAGTAGTTGCTTATATCCTGCTCATTATCACATTAATTAATTTAGATTATAAGCATAAAGCTAGTCACTAGGATATACTACTATAACAATTACACGACCTTTGCAGATCGGATAAAGAAATGCAACTCACATTTGGTATTTTTAGATATCCACTAGGAGCCAAATTCGCCTGTGATTCAAGCATATATAGGAATTTGTATTAAATATTTGGTATTAAAATTTTATTTTCCATGAAAAAACCAATCGAAGGCTCCATGTATGATGATGGCCGAAGACTTACTTGCACGTACTCTGAATAAATATCAGCCTTTTTCAGCATGATGGCCAGAAGCTCGCATAAATTCCTAGACCATAAATATAATTAACAGATCAGAAAAGGAAATTAATTAGTATGTCATATTAATTTGAAGGAATTAATTAAAATTCCAAAAAGTTTGAATGAAATTATAAGGTACTGGTACATACTCCGCAGAGAGGTACAGAGGCTACACCGGCATTTGGTCCTCCCAAAGTGATGAAATTCTTAACCTGTCTCGAAAATTTGAGGCAATATTGATCATTTGATAAATTACGATTTCAAATTACTACCTTGTTGGAAATATTATGCAAAATTGCGATAATAAAAACAAAATAGGCGATATTTATTCTGGAAATACATCACTGAATTTTATTGATCACATGAATCATAATAATTGAATCGACAATTTAATTTTACAGAAAATTAAATTAATATGAACATACATACATAAGCGTCGAATTTAAACAAATAAACAAACATGCATATCATAAATCAAATATAAAAAATTTTAAGGGAAGAGAGACGCAAACTTGATTCGGAGGCACGATTGGATCGCTTTCCTTAAAGCGTATTACGTCCCGTACTGTGCTTCGGTTACAATGGCGTAGAGCTTCCCAGGATACAACCGAATGAACGACGATAACCAGCACAAGATTTAATCGTAGTTCGGGCGAGACTTACGCTAGCTTAAACTCTCCGACGACTCGTAGAGAAAGAAAGACAGAAAGAGGTGGGTTGTTAGCCGACCTATTTGCTAGAGGGTTTTCTGAGTGTTTTTCAGTGTGTATGAACCCGTAATCTAGCAAGGTATTTATAGGCTAAGGGTGACGATTGGAATAGGAAAAGATCGACCGGAGTGGACGTCAATATTCTAACATAAAGACGCCTATTAATGACGTACACTCAAATCATAAACGATTCTGATTGTGATCCTTTTCCATGGCTTGCACATTTAAAATTCCAAGTCAAATGGGAGACAATTTCCTTTTTCAATATTTGCAATAATCAATCCGAATTTTACATTGAATTTTTGGAAATTTACATGTCATTACAGTTGACAAATTCCGTTACAAATTAGGAGACAAAATCTCTCTTAATTACGGGAGTCAAAACGGTGTGCAACAATAATGGACAGTTTCCATTATTCACATAATACCAATTAGGAAATAAAATCTCCTAATTAATTAGACATAAAATCAAACCGGCTTCATTCCAAAAAGAAACGAACCGAACCGGTATGATCCGCGAATTGACAAATCTGATCCGGGTCGGGTCGTGCATGCGTGGTGGTGTGCGCGTGTGGAACCTTGTAGACTTCCTCTACAACACACTTTAAATTTCAACACACAAACAACTATATAAATGGCTTATGTTTCTATGAAATTTCCAATGTGGGACTTAGTACACTCATGCACAAAATACCCATATTAATACTACCATTTCTCATTCATCCTTGACACAAATTGTCAAATAAATGATTCAACATTAAACTTTGTACTATAGATAAACTATAGAATAAGTTTCAAATCATTCCGTCACACGGATTAATCTACACGCTTGGTCAAACTACCATTGACCACGTAATTTGTCAATTTTTGTCTAACATATCTTACACTTGCCACAAAAATCAGGACACTATGTATTTTGAGACAGAGGGAGTATATGCTAAGACTAAATTCTTGTGACTCAAGTTACAATACAAATTCTTCTTACAGGCGGACCTCCATCACAAAATTCTATCAGCCCACGAGCAATGAGGCTACCCTGCGAGAGCTCTACTAAATTGTATCCGTCACGCAATTCCTTTATCTCCTTCGCCTGCCAGAATTTTTATATATATACGACATATTTTAGAATTTCAGCCACAGATAAATATTAGGAGGGATATCTATTGATACTCGAGAAGTCAATTTGTCATTTTGACACCATATCTTCACCGTCCATCCAATTTAAATCAACAGACATGTCGACAAATATATAATCTTATAAGTATCTGTGGAGAGAGATCGATTTATGATCACCTTGTCACAAACAATTCTTGCCTGTTTGTCCATAGGCATAAACCATGATTCCCACACTCCACCTCCGATTTCTCTGCGTCAAGGGAGAAGGACAATTTAAAAAATTATTTCATGCATGTTAGCTCCAAAAAGGTTTTAAGAAACTGAAAAAATATCATATAATATTGTACATGCAATATCCTTGGACGCCAGAAAGCTTGGGCAATTGTTTCATGAATGGCTGGACCTTTTCGCCGTTGCAATCATCGTTAATGCCTGCATGCCATCGGTAACTCATGGCATTAGAATAATATTAGGTGAGACTTGAAAGAAATGTTATATATTAGATGATGGTCATTTACTTACCATGGAGTAAAACGAAGGGAATAGATTGAGAAACATGAACAAAAATGGCTAACAAAATGCAAATTGAGCTTACAATTGAAGCTAGATCCATGTTAGGATATGGAGAGTGTGTAGTGTATTTTAATCAGTATAGCTTCCTTGTTGTCCACTTCACTACTACAAAAGAGCACTTAATAAAGAGAGATTGACTCTACAAGCGTGTAAGAAATTAAAGAAGCATTCTGAAAATTCGCCGGTAAAGGCTCCAATTGTATAATTAGCCTAGACCAGCTTCTTTAGGATCTATGTTTGTCTGTGACTATGACTCAGACTTGTAATAATCCTTCAAATACGAAATATATATGATTCCTAATTATTGGTCGTGTCGGAAAATAAATTGCACTCCAAAAATCATGGGATTGATCCTTGACAATAATAGTTTTGTCGGGGATGAATTTGAATTTCAAAACTAACGGGGATGAAATTGGAGTTTTTTTTAAATATTATGACGCGTGTAAATGTTGATAACTGGATGGCACGTCAGACAATTTAACGACGTTATGGATTTTGGGCCGTTTACACGTAAACGGGCTAACGTGAGGTCCCTTTTACGCAAAAATAATACTAAAGGGGCCGCGGAGATCAAAATATATTAAGATGGGACAAATATGAAGTTTTTTCGACCTTTTGTGGAAAGGGTAAAAGGGTCCAGACATGTAATTCCGTGGCTTTAGTAAAAAGATCCGTGGATTTAGACTCATCCCAAAATTCTGGCTCCAATTATTTACAAGTACATTTCCGACAATGACATAAGCTTCGACGACTGGTGGCCGCCATTACTTTATAAATAAAAAATGAGTTCAAACAACTATCCCAATTCGCTTCGTCTACCATGCCAACACCCCTCACTCCATTCGCCTCCCGCCACGTGGCAGTCATCGGAGCCGGAGCCGCTGGATTGGTCGCCGCGCGCGAGCTTCATCGGGAAGGCCATAAAGTCACAGTCTTTGAGAGGCAAAACCAAGTCGGCGGTACATGGGTCTACACTGACCGGGTCGAACCAGACCCATTAAGCTTGAACCATGAACGACCCATTATCCATACGAGCCTCTACGAGTCGCTCCGGACGAATTTGCCGAGAGAAGTGATGGGTTATCGGGACTACCCCTTTGTGTACCGACCCGGAACCGAGTCGCATGACCCGAGAATGTATCCGGGTCACGCAGAGGTGTTGGCGTATTTGAAGGAGTTTGCGATTGAGTTTAGTGTTGAGGAGATGATAAAATTTGAGACTCAGATTGATGATGTCAGGTTAGTAGATGATAGCAAGTGGAAAGTGAAGTTAAAAAGGATTAGTGGTGAAAGTAAAGAAGAGGTTTTTGATGCTGTTGTTATTTGTAATGGGCATTACACTGAGCCACGCCTAGCTGACATCCCAGGTTTAGTTTTTTTATGTCTGTGTTGGGTTTCTGATTGCCTGATAAGAAACTTCATAGTACTTGTGTTATTCTAAAAGCTTTTTGAAATTCATTTGTGAATATAGTTATGGATGTTAATCTTATCCATGTTTCTGACTTCTCGTTGTATTGATTCTCTCCCCAGGTGTTAATTTATGGCCAGGGAAACAAATGCATAGCCACAACTATCGTGTTCCTGAACCTTTTCGTGATCAAGTACGTGCAAGGTCTCTCTTATGCTTGCTATAAAAAACAAAGTTCTAAGTGATTCAGAGAGAGTCGATTCTTACTCCCTAGCTTGAAATTCTAGTTTTCAATTCTGTTATAGAGTTGAAATTGTAGCAACTGTTTATTGAATACAGACTAGTAGAATGCTACTGTACTTGTCCTGCCGGGAGGCTACTATTCTAGCAGCTTACTTAATTGGGACATATCTCGTCCTACTTAGTTCTTTCACTTTATGTAGTTGCTTAATGTATGATCATCCTCTTCGATATATCTGAACATGTTATATTTTGTGTGCCCAAGGTTGTTGTCTTGATAGGAAGTTCTGCAAGTGCGGTTGATATATGTCGAGACATAGCTACAGTTGCCAAACAAGTGCACGTTGCGTCTCGATCAGTTCCAGATGAAACATATGAGAAACAGCCTGGACATGATAATATGTGGCAACATTCAATGGTTAATTCATTTCAAATTTGTTTTATTTGTTAGAAATATTGTGAATCTTTTTTATTTGAAATGCTAACTTTTTATTGCATAAAAAATACAGATTGAAAGTGCTCGCGAAGACGGTACTGTGGTTTTCCGAAATGGGAGGTCTGTTCGTACTGACGTTATCCTCCATTGCACCGGGTAATCGTCAGTTACTCCTTTAAGCCTTCATTTGGAAACAATTTTCCATCCCCAGAAGAATCAAGAAGCTTTTAATTTTTAATGCCAATTTGTTTTCTGTTTCGTTTCAGGTACAAATATCACTTTCCCTTTCTTGAAACCAATGGCATTGTGACAGTGGACGATAATCGTGTTGGACCGCTATACAAGCATATTTTTCCACCCACTTTGGCCCCATGGCTGTCCTTTGTCGGGCTACCATGGAAGGTCGAACCTCTTCCTAATTCTCTAATTTCCAAATATTCAATTTAGATGCTAAAAGATATTCTATGAATCTTTTGTTTCATCCAGGTCATTCCTTTCCCCCTATGTGAATATCAAAGCAAGTGGATTGCAGGCGTCTTGTCTGGTCGGATCTTGCTTCCATCGCAAGAAAGAATGATGGAAGATGTAAAAGCTTTTTACTCAGAATTAGAATCTTCTGGCATACCAAAGCGATATACTCACCAATTGGGAGATGCTCAGGTAAATAAATTATTATCAGTAAGCTACTCTGTCCTTAATTCCATGTCTATTTATTCGATTTATGGACGAACTTTCCATTGGTTGTGCAGTTTGAGTACAATGATTGGCTTGGTGCTCAGTGTGGATATCCAGGCAGTGAGGAATGGAGGAAAGAAATGTACATTTTAGCAGGAAAGTACAAGCGCACTCGACCAGAAACATATCGAGATGATTGGGATAATGACCATCTTGTTTTGCAAGCTTATCAAGACTTTGCTCAAAACATCATTAACAAAGCTGTTTAAAGAACATGATCCAACTTCCAACCTCTTAATATTAGAAGGTACAAGAGCCGTCTATTGCGTTCTGCATATAGCATTATCCAATTCTTTACGATCTTCCTCTGTAAGTTGTCAGTTCTGAATAAGAGGTTGAATTAGACATGAATGACATTTCTGTATGTTACCTTTGGAAGAATAAAATTGCCAGTTACGTTTGTATGTTCCAAGTTATATGTTTCCGGATATTAGGTAGGTTTGGTTTTTTTGTCATTGATTGACAAATAAGATCAATCATTGGATTGAAAATCTTAGGTTCTGGCATCTTAAACAAGTCTGCCAGTTTAACAATACCTTTTCCAGATTGTTTTCCTATGAGGGTCTTTACGGAATCCTCATCCAGCTCGGCCAACGAGCTCGGTTGAGAATTTGGTGAATATTCCGTTGGTGCCGGTGAGGAAGAAATCGGTGAATTTGCCTCTTTTGTGAGCTGTTGCAATGTCTCCATGCACCAAACGAAGGCATTCCATCCTAACTATATCACATGATTGAACCTAGAACTACTTGTTGGGATGGTCAACTTCAAACGCCTAGTAGAGATTCTCCCCAAGACAAAACATCATAAAGATATATATATATATATATATATATATATTGCTTCATTTGACCATATGATTCTTCGCTCAATGCTGATTCATTCAATCATTAACTGGTTTTATAATTCGATACATATAATCTATAAGTAAAATATTTTTTTGCGTGGAACTCGTGAGTGGATATTTTATAGGATCGCAACTTCAAAGTGGAAAACAAGGAACCAAATTTGAAACTACATGCCTTCATAAGATTCATAATTAACCTCGAGGGCACGTTCTTAAATTTAATGTATATAGTTGTAAGCCGACTAAAATGTCATTACATAATCATACTCATTATATATTCCTTCTGAAGAATAAATGGTATTATGGAAAAATAATAATTTAACTTCAAAATGAATTAAATATATATATGTTAAATTAATTAATAGAATATTTATAACGTCTTAAAAACTGGCGAATATTGTATATTTTAAATTGAAAATTTTGAATGTCTATAATATTTTTTTTGATGGTTGAATGTCGATTATGTGATGGGGGAAAAAATAAAAATAAAATTGTAAGCTTAAGATAGGATATATAATATGGTAAAAAAAGTTATAATTGAGGCACGAATCTTGAGTGAGAATTGAATTTAGGCAACCAAACTCAATAATTGAAATTCAAAGAATTATGATTCTTAAAATCATACATTGCTTAACTTTACATAGGGTTATTGACAAGATCAGAATTTTAATATATTTGTTCATGTTGATTGAAAAAAACAAGATCAAGTCTTTGTTATTTATTATCAAAAAATAGTCTTTGTTATTTAAAAAATAAAATAAATAAATAAATAAAATCTGGCTTTTTATCCTTCGATGATATCAAGTTCAAATCTTTGTTGGTGGGCGTCGTAATTCGTAAAATAAAAGGCATCTTCCTTACAACTTAAGGGCAACTGAAGCCCATATATAGAGTATAGAGAGACAATTGTGGACTGTCTTTGTGTATGGAGAGAAATTGAGAGTGAGAGAGAGAGACGAGTTTACAGTTATCTTACAGGCATCCACCCCGACGAACTTTGGAATTGTCAAAATTACAACTTTTTGAATTAATTATTTATTTTTCTGCATAATCATAATCGCCCCCTCTCAATCCTATTTCTTTCTTCCCCTCGTGTCGTCGGGACATCCAATGTGCTTTATACCCAAATACTCAACTGCCAGTGTTGCTCACAAATCTGAATTCAATTTCATTGTTTTATCACATGGGGCTCTGACAAAGTTCCATTTTTTAAACTGCATTCTCGTTTTTTCTCATTCGAGCTTAGTGATTTTGTAAAAATATTCGTCATCCCTCCTTCTACAGCAAACAAAGTTCAGTCCTTTTTGTGTCTCTCTCCGTTAACTATATTGGGTTTTCTGAGTTTATATACAATGGCAAATGTATCTGGTTTGCTTACGCCAACAGTTCCAAGTCTAAGGACGAAGATTCAGTCTCCAGTAAGGATTTTTCGATCTGGGTCTTGCTTCCCTAAGGTTGTTTTCAAGACGGTAGTTTGCTCTAGTACCATTCAAGGTTCTGACAGAAATTTGTCAACGTCTGAATCTAGACTGCCCAGGTGAACTTTTTAACCTGTTGACTCTTTTTGTTTCAATTTGCTTTATTGGGTTCCAGATGCGATTGGGTTATCCACTGTATTTGATTCCGGAAATTTTGATTTCTGGGAATCATTTTTGAATCAGATTACTTGGTATTGAGATGACAGAACATGCATCATTTAGTCTTGTATGTCTAGTATTAGTCTACATATGTTGCTGCTTGTTCTTATTCAATTTGGAAATTCATGTTATGAGGTTATATAATGAGCTGAAAACATATTTTCAGAAGTGAAGCTTATTTTGAACAAGAAGGATGAAGTCAGTTCATTATCAGGTGTCATGGTCTGACCATTTAGCTTATTGGACTCTTAGCTTATCTATAGCCTATGGAAATGATCGATGATCAATGCTATTCACCTTTTAAATTTTGGTGCTCATGAGTTTAAAAGTTATTCCAGAGTCTTGATTAATGTAGCTACAGATTGGTATCAGCTTCTAGGCTAGTCAGTGAAATTGTCTCAGTACACTATAGTCTTAAAGGATGTCTTGATTGAGTTAAGAAACATATACATCAAATGACTGTATTGTCTCTTCTAAAAGTCAGGAATCTGGCTCTGTTGAGGGAGATAAAAACTAAGCTACTGATTTCTGATGGAAAATTTTGCAGTTTAAATGTTGGGAACATGTAATCACATAGGCTGATTGTAACTTAAACTTTCAGGCTATCCTTAAATGATAGCAAGAATTGATTTTTTCCCCCTTCATATAACAGCAGGTTGGCTGATGAGTATATTTTCTATGAGATTGATGTTCTTTCTAGTAGTCTTAGGTCGTCTCCCTGAGTTTAGGCTGATTTCTCATGCATGAAATCGAAGAGTTTCCGGTAAATTGTGATTATCTATCACTTTCAGGAACGCCTCCTGCTTAATAGCATATCTAAATGGCTTATTTATGTTCATCTTTCATGATGCATGTCCTAGAATTTGCAACAAAACTTATAATGTAGGCAAATGTCTGTGGGTGCTGGCAGTCTTACAAGGCTGATTCCGTTTTCTGTGTTTGCGTGTCGTGTCCTAGTTCAGCCTTGTATTTAGGACATCTGAGTAAATTGATTATTTGAGTTGAAGAACATCAATTTTACTGATCTGCACATTCGTTTGCTGTTTCCATTTCAACAAAAGCAGACTCGTCAGTAGAGGCTGCAAGTTAGTTGGATGCGGTTCTGCTACACCAAGTCTTGAGGTTTCCAACGATGATCTTGCTAAATTTATTGATACCAATGATGAATGGATTTCTGTCCGCACTGGAATTCGCAATCGCCGAGTTCTTTCAGGTCAGTACCCGTTTGCAAACTTAGTCATTACTTTTATCTCATTTGCTTGGTGAATTAACTCTTTTTTTTTTTTTATCTTTGCTACCTTAGGCAAGGAGACTTTGACTGGCCTAGCAACCGAGGCAGCAAGGAAGGCTCTTGAGATGGCAAAGGTCGAACCTGATGAGGTTGACCTTGTCTTGTTTTGCACATCCACTCCAGAGGATCTTTTTGGTGGTGCTCCTCAGGTACTAGGCCAATTATGTCCTTATTAGCTTGATGATTTACTTATTCAACCACACATTCCCTTCAAGACACTTAATTTTTTTCCTTGTGCGCTTGCCAGATCCAAAGAGCGCTTGGCTGCAAAAACAATCCTTTGGCTTATGATATTACAGCTGCATGCAGTGGATTCATCTTGGGATTAGTTTCAGCTTCCTCCCACATTCGGGGTAAACAAATTTGTTTGCTTTTCCTTTTATTGAATTCTCCAACTTTGGCTTCAATGAATAACACAATCGAAACTTGTAAACTCCAGGTGGTGGTTTTAAGAATGTCCTAGTGATCGGGGGAGATGCGCTTTCACGTTTTGTCGATTGGACTGATAGAGGTTCATGCATTCTCTTTGGGGATGCTGCTGGTGCTGTACTTGTGCAGGTATATACAATTCTATTCAAGAATTCATTGGCACTTAATTGAAACAACTTACTTCGTATTTCTTTACCTGAAATTTGATAATTGATTCTTTAGGCATGTGATGTTGAGGAGGATGGTTTATTTTCTTTCGACGTGCACA